>NC_081553.1:187869751-187919751 GCF_963082655.1 Stomoxys calcitrans
CTTGAAAGTTTTATTTTTGTCCCCAAAAAAGTGGACAATTTATATGATATTTTTTGGTAATATTTCCATTAAGATTATATTTTGTACTCTTGAATTGTGAAAGTAATCGTTTACTTCGTTTTTTTGCGGAACAAGAAATGACCTAAAAGGAAAACCAATGACATAATTTGTATAATGCAACAATTCAAGTTGAAAAAGTTCTATTTTATAAGCATTATTAAATTGAATATTTCGCTTAATGTAAACAAAAAGTTAAACGTTGAAGAGACTTTTGAAAAACTGTAGCATATCCTAAGGAGACAAGTAAATTTTTGCTAGAAAAATTTATTGAAGAAAAGTGGGTAAAGCTTAAGCACTTCATAGGTTACGGAAAAAATTTGTATACCTATAACCAGAAGATAGGGGGTATTTCTATTCATTAAGTTATGCAGTTTGAACACATCGGTGTAACCATTTAGACCCTGCAAAGTGTATTTAGTTTTGATCGTCGTAAAATTCTAGGACGATTTAACTACGTGCGTGTATCTGTTCGACTGTTCATCCGTCTGTTGTTGTAATCACGCCACAGCCTTCAAAAATTGAGAGATTAAGCTGGAATTTAGCACAAATCGGTATTTCTCCAATACACAGATTAAGAGCCAAAAAGGGACAAGATTTGGATATATAGTAGGTTAGTTTGAAAAGAGGGTGCTGATATTAATCCGCCCCATGCCACTAAGGACATAAGCCTGAGCCCTTAGTAGGTTAATTGTGCGCTCTTAATACTAAAAAGTAACCCCAAAAAATCTATGTCAGGAATTCTGTGCTACCTTCAAATTCCGTAGTAGTTTTCCATACCACTCCTCTAAGTTGGTTCGTGTCTGAAATGTGTCGCCACTAAAGTGCCGGTAAGCCGCGAAAGCAGGGCTATGACATAGGAAATACTCCACTGTCTCATCATCTTCTCCAGATGCCACATACCCATGCTTTACTTTACTTTAATTGGCTATGATAGAATATATGTTTCACTAGCCGAATGTAGGAAAGCGTTCCAAGCGCCTCGATCTTCTGCGCTCATTCTAAAATCTCTGACACCAAGTTTCGAGGTTTCTCCCACCACATGATCTTTCCATCGGGCTTTTGATCCTCCCGGTTTGCGTGTACCACCGTGTTTGCCTTCAAAAGACTTCTTTGCAGGAGTTTCTTCATCCATTCTGATAACTTGACCTAGCCAACGGCGCCGTTGTATTTTGATGCATGTAACTATGCTATCGTCGTCATTCAGCTCATACAGCTCGTGGTTCATACTTCGCCTATATTCTCCATTAACGCAAACTGGTCCATATATTTTACGAAGAATCTTTCTCTCAAATACTCCAAACACTGCCTCATCTGCTTTCACAAGTACCCATACTTCAGAACCATATAACATCACGGGTTGTATCAATGTCTTGTATAATGTAATCTTCGTCTGTCGAGAGGTGGCCTTGTGTCTAAACTGCTAACTTAGTCCAAAGTAGCCTCTGTTTGCCAGTATTATTCTTCGCTTTATCTCAAAACTGGTGTCATTTGTTTTGATTACGGCGATGCCGAGGTAGATAAAGTAACTGACTGTCCCAAAGTTGTGGTTCCCAACTTTCTCCATTTTCTTTAACTGCTCGGTTGTGCAAGGCTTTTTGGGAGTTGAAACCATGCATTTCGTTTTATCTCCATTTACTGTCAGATCCATTTTCTCTGACTTTCTTTCGATTCTTTCAAAGGCAGCAGTTACTACTTCCGGTGACCGACCTATGATATCGATGTCGTCGGCATAGGCGAGTAGGTAGGTAGGTAGTAGCCTGTGTTCTCTTGCAATTAGTGTGCCATATCTATTCACATCTGCATCTCGTGCAATCTTCTCCAGCAGGATCTTTTCCAGGATTTGGCGCAGTGTGAATATCTGGTCCAGGGTGGATTTACCAGGTCTAAATCCGCATTGATAAGGCCCAATTATCTCATTGACTTTAGGCTTTAATCTTTCACACAGTAGGCTAGAGAGTATCTTGTATGGGAAGGAGACTTATCCCCCTGTAGTGGGCACATTCCGTCTTGTCTCCTTTCTTGTGTACGGGACATAGAATGCTGAGGTTCCAATCATCGGGTATGCGTTCTTCTAGCCAGATTGCGCAGATAAGCTGATGCATACGTCTTATCAGCGTGTCGCCTCCGTCCTTAAATAGTTCAGCGGGTAACCCGTCAGCTCCTGCTGCCTTGTTGTTCTTTAGTCGGGTCACCGCTACTATTTTATACCATCATCAGCGATTGATTCTGAGGTATCCTCTTCGCCGCCAACGTTGGACACTAGCAGTTGGGTAAATTGTTCTTTCCATATCCTCAGCATGTTATCTGTGTCAGTTACCAGATTTCCTTCTTTGTCTCTGCAGGAGGATGTGCCTGCACCAAAGCCATCGGTTTGATGTTTAATTCTTTTTTAGAAAATACCCATGCCATCAATGCGTAAATGAGCTCGTTGTCATGCTACCGAAATCTATACTGGCCTCTTAATTTCCTTTCATCAATAATGAAGGTTTCCAAGTGCGGACATGGTATGACGCCGAACGCCTGGGTTCAAATCTTGGCGTTAGCAGCAATACAACTTCCAGCGGTGGTTATCCCCTTTCCAATGCTGGCTACATTTGTAAGGTATCCTACCATTGTAATACTTCTCTACTAAGTGGTGTCGCTATGCGACACGCTGTTCGGGCTCAGCATAAAAAAGAGGACCTTTATCATTGAACTCAAACTTTGACCGAATGCACTCATTGATATGAAAGAAGTATCCCTTAATGGAATGTAAGAAAGACCTCAATAAGTTTAAAGATAAAATTACAATGAATTTTGTTTCTAATAGGCCACCATAACGCAGAGGTTAGCATGTCCACATATGACGCTGAACGCCGGGGTTCGAATCCTGGCAAGACCAACGGTGATTTTCCCCTCCTAATGCTGGCAACTTTTGTGATGTACTATGCCATGTAAAACTTCTCTCCAATGAATTGTCGTACTGTGACACGCCGTTCGGACTGCACTTATACTATTTCTTGAGCCCCTATATGGCGCAATTCTTATTCGATTAAGCTGAAATTTTGCACAATGACTTCTACTATGATTTTCAACATCTAATGCAAGTATGGTCCGCATCGATCCATAACCTGATATGACTCCAATTTATCATATTTATCCAGTATCCTTTAGGCAAAGAACTTAACAACTTGCTCCATGATGGAGGCTATATATAAAATTCGGACCTGCTGAACTTAGCACTCTTTTACTTGTCGAGTATATTTTCTAATGACCTCTGCCAATTATCTTCCAATTATCTGTTCATAACCTGGTATTGTTCCCAATTTTCCAATTATACTTCTTAAGCGTCTATATTTAAACATATATTATTTTCCATTTCTATTATATCAGGCAAACAATCAAATTCTATTCAACCCAAATTAAAACTCACAAAAAGCCAGACATGCAGACACTATTGCAAACAAAAAAAAATTGAATAGCTGCAATTTATTTATTCTCATTTATTTGAAGTTCGTTGACTCAAGTTTGGCACAATTAATATACAGCCAACTAATACATATGCCGACCGTATCTTTTTATATCTTCTTCTCTTACAACCCTAAAAGTATGCTCTGAAAATGCTAAAAATTGTCTCACAATCCTAATGATATACTTTCAAATTCAATTGTATTGCAATTTGTCAAGCAACGCCTTATTGTATGCTATACATATAATTACCTTCATTGTTAATAATTGAAAATGTTCTGTGAGCTAGGCGATTTTTCGATTTAACAAAGGCATTTCACATTTAATCGGACATACATTTAATTATATATCCAATTTAAATGTATCAAAAATCTTAAATCGTAGCATATTTTTTGGCGCAAATTTTTAAACCTTGATTTATAAATATAGCTTTGTGTATATCAAAATCTACATTTAAACTATGTTAAACAAGTTTTAAATTTTTTTCTTTTAACAAATTAATAACCAAAAAAAATTGTATCTAGACCACAAATAGTTCAAAATTCTTCGCCTCCTTATATGCTTTTAATTTTCTGTTATTTTCTTTAAACTGCAAACAATTACACACAAAGTAAGACTCACGTATAGCCGAACATCCAGACAAACAAATTGGCAACAAAAAAGTTAACAAGCGCCATTTAGTATACTTCACTTATTTTCTATTTACAGTTCATTGACTCGAATTTTGCACAACTCACAGCCAGGCAACCAATACCAAAGTTATTTTTTAACAAGAACTCATCTCTCAAAATCCTAAAAGTGTGTTTAACAAATACTAAATTCAGTTTTACAATTCTTACGAAATACTTTTCCATTCAATTGCGTAGCAATTTAACAAGAAACGCCTTGTTGTAGGCTACACAAATAGTTGCTCTCATTCTTAATAATCGGGGGTATTTTGTTAGCAAACACATTCTTTGAGTTTATTTGATTTTGCATTGATTTTTGGTATTTAAAGTCGATAGGGTTTTACCATAGGCTATAAATTGTATAGACTTCCTGATATTTTTTAAACAATAAAATATAGTAGCATATCTTTCGGTGTAAGTCTTTTTACTTTTGACATTCACAACAGTTTTACCTATTAAAAGAAAAACAAGCATTAAGTTCGGACAGGCCGAGGTTTGTAAACCAACCATTTCGAATTTATACAGGGTAACTGGCACGAATTGTTAACAAGTCAAACGACTGCATTGTTGTTTGAAATATTTTTTATTGACTCAAATGACAAATATGTGTGGAGGTTAGGTAAGGTTAGGTTTAAGTGACAGTATGTCATCAGACTCGCTAAGACGCTTTCGTCCATTGTGATATCACAGGAACAGAAGAAGGAAGATGCTTTCTAGATCCTACCTATGAACCATCCAGATCACTTTAAAAGCCCAAAAACTTGCGAATGTTCGTATCCGCTAAATCAGACAAGTTCTCAAAGAAATGAGAATCTAAAGTGGAACACACATAGAAGGTGTTCTATAGTCTCTTCTTCTTCGATGTCCTCACAGCTTCTACAAAAATCGTTGCAGGCAACCTTCAGTCTGTCAGCAAGTTTTCCGATTAGACAATGACCTGTCATGACGGACACAATGACCTAGACGCCTGTTCTAACCAATTACAGCAAAGCGGTAGAACTCATCAAGTCTAGATGAGGCCACATAGTTTTGGAATGCTCATAGCCCCCTCTTTGTGACCATCTATCATTCGTTGTCCTTGAGGCCTGGTCCTGAAAACTTAGCTTACATGTCGCTAGAGGCATACCCACAGATTCCAGTATCTCTGGACTTTGTAGGGTAGTTCCTAGTCTTGCAAGCTCGTCCGCTTTACAATTCCCTGGGATATCTCTGTGGCCAGGCACCCAGAACAGGTGAATTTTGAACTGTTCAGCTGGTTTTTGTGTTCAGAAATACGTTCTCTAGGGATTTAATGGCCGTCTGGCTGTCTGAGAATATATTGATGCCAATCGTCGTAATGACATTATATCTTAGCCATACCACCAATTCCTTAATTGCAAGGATCTCTCGTTTGAAGAGATATTGCTCAGTGAAAATGCTTACAGCGAACAGTCTGGTAGTAGTAGTTGAGATTTCACATAGGAGTTGAGCTTATGATCTCAACTATAAGTACTACGAACAACAGGCTGTGAACTGTACGCCGGTCAGACGGACGGACATAGTGCACGATGGTGCCGATGAGATAATGAAATTCAATTATCGAAACGCATCCACCAATGGGTTTGACATGTGTCCTGTCTTGTCTGAGGAACTGCCAATTTATTTTCTTCAAGACTCAGTTAACAATCTCTCCTTTGGATGTTGCATTCGCTTGGTCATTAAGCTCGACAAAAAATTTGCGATCCCATTCTAAATGTATACCAATCATAAATTTTTCAATTGCCCTTCTTCTTGTTCAAAAATCATTCGAATCGACCTATAACCTGATACAGCTTCATTATTAAATCTGCCGATTTTTCAACTAGAGCCTATAAAGTGCGCAATTTTGTCCGAATGCCCTATAAATCAGTCTCCCATTGAGCATTACACGGCCTCTAGAAGCTTCAAATATTGGCTCATTTGGCAGAAATTTGATATGCGTGTACGTTGCATACCAAACGAGCCAACATTTAAAGCTTCTAGGGGCCATGTAATGCTCATCGTGAGACTTTCTATCAATTAAGTACATTTGTGGACATTTTTAGCAGAATCCATGGTGGTGCTTCCCAAGGTTCCGACAAGCCCAACTCAGCACATTTTTACTTCTTTAAATCTCAAATTACTTAAAATACTCAAACTCACATTTTAAATATTTCTCTCTTTGTTGAATGCTTTCAATTTTCTGTTTCTGCCTTTAAACAGCCTTAATCAATTAAAACTTAATTCATACTAAAACCAAAATTTTTCCATAGCCAGACAGTTAAGTTGTCCAGCACAACACTGATCCTTTGTAAATCTTAACTTGGTCTGTAGCAAATGTTCATTGACTTTACATTTTACAAATTTTGAAAAGCAACCAACCAATAGCTAATACATCTTCTAATATTGCTTTGACACCTTCCCTCCCTGCTAACAACATCCTAAAAGTATGCTCCATCGAATACTGTCTCACAATCCTAATGATATACTTTCAATTTCAATTGTGTAACAATTTATCAAGCAACGCCTTGCGGTATGCTATACTCAAAATTGATTTCATTGTTAACAATTGCAAGTATTTTCTGTTTTTTTTTGTGCTACGTATAACACTTTTGTGTGCACAAGCATACCTCCCTCCTTCTTCCGCCCCCTCCCCTTTTGCCAAGGATAATAAATTACATTAATTTGAATTGAGATTTTATGGTAGCGTGAGGTAGCATGTGAAATTGATTCTGCCCCCAATTCAAACAATTCAAATAAATTCGTTAAGTTTTTATACGCGCCGTCTTTTGTTTAAACAAAGTTTGAGTTTCAGTTTGTTTGAAACAATAATGCCATAAATTTAAGCCATTTACATTTAACTGTAAAAAAATGGCAATCAGGGGTTTTTTTTTTGGTTATTTTAACTTTGTGATTTAAAACTCGTGTTACGTTTTTTTTATTCACTCCTCCAATAACAAAGTGAGGTTTAATATATTTTCTGCTATTGTATGTGTTGACAGGCCATAGATTGGAAAACATGAAAAGTTATATGTTTTTTGGGGGTTTTATTTTCATTTCATGTATTTTTAACAGTAGGGGTATTGAAAAGGTTTAGGTGTTTCTTCACTTTGTGCTTTGAAAAGAATCTCCTTTAGGGAATATTTTTCTTCAATTTGGTCTCTAGTAATCATCTTTGGAGAAAATTTCATTGAAATTTTGTCTTTGGAGAATATTTTATTGGAATTGTTCTTTAAAGATGTTAGATGTACTCCATTCTTTGGAGACTTTATTTGAGCCTGATATGCTCATGTGGATTTTGGAAGTGGGAGGGCCCCCAGGGTGGTGGTTGGTGGGTTTAAGAGGTGATGTGGACCCCCAGTAACTTGGTATTGAAAGTGAATATGAATTTTGTGATCTTCTTTCAAATATCTTTCACATGAGCCCCCTATTGCCATGATCGGTTAATACGCATGTCCGATTTAGGAGTGTTCTCGGGGATGAGGTGGTCCCCCAGAACATTCCAGTGAGGAACAGGAGCAAACTTCTCACATATCCATGAGTGTAGTCCGATTCAAGTTTTAAGCTCAATGATATGGAACCTCCTTTTTATAGCCTAGTCCGAACGGCGTGCCGCAGTGCAATACCTTTTTTTCACGTAACCAACACGCAGTGCATTGCGTTGGCAATTAGTAAAGTTAGGGGTTGGAGGGTGGGAAAGAGGGAGTAGTGTTTTTTGATATTCGTCTAAAATTTCTTAAATTCAATGTCTGTGGGTTAGACATTAGCCGAAAGTCGATTCCACATACGAATGGTTCGGGCGAAAAATGAATTTTCTCGGTAATGAATGGTTTGGTCGACTGGCCAATCAATTACAAACGGGGTTGAGTCCATGGCAAGTCTTGTATTCCTGGTAAACATCCTAATGTCAGGGATAAGAAGACGAATATCCTTGGAACACATGCCATGAAAATAACAATAGAGCAATACAACGCTTACCACATTCCGACGATGTTCAATCCATGTTAATCCATGCAAGACAGAAGTAGTTCTTTTCAGCAGGAGATACAAGTTGCCTACAGTGAAACCTGTGCCTTTGGGAGAAGAAAATGTCCCATTCACAGAAAGCGCAAAATTCATGGAAGTTTTGCTGGACAGGAAACTGAACTTCAAATCCAACACTTTGGAAAGGGCAAGAAAGGCCACTCTTGCCCTATACACCTGCAAGAGAGCCATTGGCAAAAGTTGGGGATTTAGACCGCGTGTCATGCATTGGGTATATGCTGTAGTTGTCAGACCTTTTATGCTATATGGTGGTGTGGTCTGGTGGACGGCGCTTCAAAAGTCCACCTACTGCTCAGAACTCAACCGGATCCAAAGAGTGACCACTCTTGTCCTATACACCTGCAAGACATATTTGCCGACCATGGCAATATGGGACTCGAATTATATTTGCGAGTAAAATACGAATCAGATATCCGAATGTGGGACCTAGTTTCTGGGTTTCCCCCCTTCCCCAAAACACACCCCAAACAGGACCAATTTACTGATCATGTCAATATGGGGCTTAAATAAAAGGTATTTCAGTGTAAAATACGAATCTGATATCCAAATGTTGGACCAAGTTTCTGGGGGTCCAATGCTTCCTTAAAACACCTTCCAAACAGGACTTATTTACTGTCCATGGCAATGTGGGGATATAATTTTAAGGTATTTAAGATTAGAAAACGAATTTGATATCCAATTGTCGGATCAAGTATTTGGGGAACCACCCCCCAACCCCCAAAACATCCCAAAATCGGACAAATTTACGACCATAGCAATATGGGGCTCAAATGAAAGTTCTTTGGAAATAAAGAACGAATCTAATATCAATATTCGGGAAAAGTGTCTAAGGGGCCACCCCACCCCCATAACACCACTCAAATAGGAAGTATTTGCTGACCATTGCAATATGAGGCTGAAATAAGAAGCCAAGCCAAGAAACTGAGCGGCTGCTCCATCCCCCAAACTGGTCATGTTTGCCGACTATGGAAAAATGGGGCTCAAATGATAATAATAATCATAATAATTACAATAAATGAGAGGTACTTGGGAGTAGTTCATAAATCTGATACTAATATTCTTAACCAACTGTCTAGGGGACATCCCACTACCATAACAACCCCCAAATAGGACGCATTTGCTCACCAAGACAATTTGGTCTTCAAGACAGTGGGGCCCGATATTCATATTTTTAGGACCCATACGCCAAACCGGACAAATTTACTGGCTTTTGCAATAAGGGGTTTGAATGAATGGTATTTGAGATTACAAAACGAATTTGATATCCAATCTTATGGCCAATAGCAATATAGGGTTCAAATAAATATATGAGAATAGAGCACGTTGCTGATATATTTTCCGGGCTTAGTGCTTGGGGGACCACCCCAATCCCCAAAACACCCCCAAAATCGGGGATATTTACCGACCATGTCAATGTGGAGCTTAAATGAAATGTATTGGGGGGTAGAGCAAAAATTGATACCCATTTTCGGGACCAATTTTCTGGGGTTATACTCCTTTCCCAAAATACCCCACAGACAGCAATTGCTTAGTGACCATCGCAATATGAGGCTCCAATAGAGGTATTTGGGAGTAGAATACTAAATTGATATTCAAATGTAGGACCATGTGTTTAGGGCATCACCCCTTCCCCAAAGTGCAAAAATTTTTCGACCATGCAAAATATGTGGCTTAAGTGAAAGGTATTTGAGATTAGAAAACGAATTTGATAACCAATTTTGGGACCATGTGTTTGGGGCGACGCCTCATTCTGTAAACTCCCCTTAAACCAATGGCAATATGGGGTTTAAATAAATGGTATTTGAGAAAAGAGCACAATGCTGATATTTTTTTTAAGAATGGAGTACACCTTACGTCCAAACTTAAATTCGTAGACCAATAAAAATTATGAGGGGTTCAGATAAAGGCACTTATATTGATAAACTCTTAGTCAAGCGATATACTATTTTTGTAGCATGATATTTCCCTAAAAGCTCTTTAATTGTCGAAAATAAATATTCATATAAAGTAAGAAAAGGCGCAGCGGAGCGGGCCCGGTTCAGCTAGTTTTAGTTTTACTCTACTTTTGAATACCTTTCATTTAAGTCCCATATTGTGCCGATCGGTCCAGTTTTGTTTTTGAATAGTACTTTTGGGGTATTGGGGAGATTCCGCCCTCCATGCGATATCAAAAAACCATATATAGCCCATTGTTTCTTCCGGACCACTCCCCACAATCTGTGAAAATATCTTGAGAACGGATTAACGACGTGAGCTGAAATATTGGAATGAAACAAATAAAAACCAAACATTGCTTAAGGTCAATAGTCCGTATAAAAATTATTAGCATTTTATCTTGAATAGAAATTTTCCACTAAAAAATCTTCAAAATCTATTCTGTAGTAGTAGTAGTAGTGCGTAACCCTTTAAATATCAAAAAACTACACCTTTTTAGTTTTTCCTATTTGTCTATATATGTGCGAGTATTTGCGGATATACGCAAATATTTTGTTTTCAGTCATCAACATCAGCAGAATGGTCACCAAGGTCCAAATCGAAAATCCCTGCTCTTTTGTTATTTGCAATAGATTTTTTTTTGTTTGATAAAAACACACACACACACAAAAGAACAAAATTTTTGCCACTTCTTCACCTCCCCTCGCCATTGGTGTAAATGAAAAATAGCAATTTTTCTGCAAAACAAGTTGGCAAAATAAAATCTACCGGAAAGGCCATATGTTTTGTCCGTGTTGCAATATTTTTGACATGGGTCTATAAATATCACTATAATGGAAAACGTAACACAAACACATTTACATTTAAGTTTACACGAAAGCGTAAAATGGTGATGGGGGGAAGTGTGTCAACACTAACTGCGCAGCCTATTGATATATTTTTTTTTTGTGTGTGTGTTGCAGTTGACTTAAAGTCAAAAAACTGTTGACATTATTGTGAGGGTTTTTATTGTTAGGGGAAGCATAGTGAAAAAGATAGAGGAGAGAGAGGGGTTATATGGGGGTTATGTTATATTTGGGGTTAAATTCAGTTAGTATTTAAATTCGACATTGTCTATTAAAGTTTATCCTTGGATATTTATAACAAATATCCTTAATTTTTTTAATGTGTGTTTTACGACCAAGTTTATTGATTTTTGTTTTTATAACCTTCACCATAGGATATGGGGTATACTAATTTCGTCATTCTGTTTGTACCTACTCGAAATATTCGTATATATATTTTTGATCGTCGCGACATTTTATGTCGATCAAGCCATGTCCATCCGTCTGTCCGTCCGTCTGTCTGTCGAAAACACGCTAACTTCCGAAGGATTAAAGCTAGCTGCTTGAAAATTTGCACAAATACTTTTTATTAGTGTAGGTAGGTTGGTATTGTAAATAGGCCATATCGGTCAATGTTTTGATATAGCTGCCATATACACCGATCTTGGGTCTTGACTTCTTGAACCTCTAGAGTGCGCAATTTTTATCCGATTGGAATGAAATTTTGCACGATGTGTTCTGTTATGATATCCAACAACCGTGCCAAGTGTGATTCAAATCGGTCCATAACCTGATATAGCTGCCATATAAACCGATCTTGGGTCTTGACTTCTTGAGCCTCTAGAGTGCGCAATTTTTATACGATTGGAATGAAATTTTGCACGACGTGTTCTGTTATGATATCCAACAACTGTGCCGAGTATGGGTAAAATCGGTCCATAACCCGATATAGCTGCCATATAAACCGATCTTGGGTCTTGACTTCTTGAGTCTCTAGAGTGCGCAATTTTGATGAAATCTGGTCGGTAGCAAAACAATGCGTGCCAAATTTTGTGCCGATCGGTTGAACATTTTAGCTACTACGCTCATTTAAGTGCAAATCGGGCGATACATATATATGGGACATATATCTAAATCTGAACCGATTTATATATGGGAGCTATATCCAAATCTGAACCGATTTTGATGAAATCTAGCAGATATGTTAAGATCGGTAGAAAAATAGTTCGTGCCAAATTTTATGCAGATCGGTTGAAAATTGTAGCTACTTCGCCTATTTAAGTGCAAATCGGGCGATACATATATATGGGAGCTATATCTAAATCTGAACCGATTTTGATGAAATCTAGCAAATATGTTAAGATCAGTAGCAAAACAATGCGAGCCAAATTTTGTGCCGATCGGTTGAAAATTGTAGCTACTACGCTCATTTAAGTGCAAATCGGGCGATACATATATATGAGACATATATCTAAATCTGAACCGATTTTGATGAAATCTAGCAGATATCTTTAGATCAGTAGCAAAACAATCAGTGCCAAATTTTGTCCCGATCGGATGAAAATTGTAGCTACTGCGGCCATTTAAATGCAAATCGGGCGATACATATATATGGCAGCTATATCTAAATCTGAACCGATTTTAATAAAATTTTGCAAATATGTAAACATCAGTAGCAAAACAATTCGTGCCAAATTTTGTGCCGATCGAGTGACAATTGTAGCTACTACGCTCATTTAAGTGCAAATCGGGCGATACATATATATGGGAGCTATATCTAAATCTGAACCGATTTTGATGAAATCTAGCAGATATGTTAAGATCAGTAGTATTGTGTCTCCACCTGTATCTGTTAGACGCGAAAGCCGCACAAAGACAAAGGAAATGCTCCATCATCGTCTCATAATCTTCCCCGCATGCCCTACACATGCTATCACTTGCCGCACTGATTTTGCATAAGTGAGCTCGTAGTCCTATGTGTCCCTTTATGATACCAATAGCTATACTGACCACCTTCTTGCTTCCTTTTAGTAATAGCCTCGTTTTCTCACGATCTGGATGCCCCCATAGGATATTCGCCGTCCTACCGACCGTTTCGCTGTTCCACAATGTTGCATGGGCATTCGTCGCCCACTCACTTAACTTGGTCTGCGTCGACCAGAAAGGCTTCGAGTTTACCAAGTTTATTGATGGCAGTCCTCTGGCCTTCACCGCCAAATCGTCTGCCCTTTTATTTCCCTTTACTCCGTTATGGCCTGGCACCCAAACGATGCCATCCTCAGAGAAGGTGTTAATCTCATTCTTACACTGCAAGACTTTCAGTTGCTATAATATTCATAATAATTTGTTGCAGGAAAATGAACAAATTTCGTCGTCGATTTTTCGGAAAAAGTTGTTGTTATTCAAAATTATTTTATCAGTGCGTCTCAGTCATTATGTCCGTCATCACAGGTTACTGTTTGATTGGAAAACAAGCTGATAGACTGGTGGTTGCAAGGAATGACTGCTGCTGTGTGTGTGTCTCGCACTGCCAGGCAGTAGGAGTTCCACCTTAGGTTCGTATTTCTTTGAGAAACTGCCTGAGTAAGCGAATGTGAAAATTGTTGGGCTTTTTAAAGCGATCTGGGGGACTCAACGGGAGGAATAAGAAGACATCCTCCTTATCCTATTCCTGTAGTATCACAATGTACGACAGTCACCAAGACCTAACATAACCTACCTATCCTTACCTAATCGTATCCCAACTTTTTCCGATGTCCAAACTAAATTATTTGTTGGATGGTTAAGAAAGGTAAGGTCTAAGTGGCAGTCTGCCATCAGACTCACTTAGACGCTTTCGTCCATTGTGATACCACAGGAAAAGAAGAAGGAATATGCTTTCTAGTTCTTACCGTTAAACATCCATATCGCTTTAAAAAGCCCAATAACTTGCGAATGTTCACATCCGCTAAATCAGATAGGTTCTCAAAGAAATGAAAACCTTAAGTAGAACCCCTTCTAATTGCTAGTGCCGGACACACACACAGGAGGTGTTCTATAGTCTCTTCTTTTTCGATGTCTCTCTGTTACCAGGGATATCGTTGTTCCAATCGGTTCTATCAGGAATAGTGGTACAGTAATTTGTATCAAAAAGCGGCTCAGGTATATATCGGATATTGTATCGAAGATAACACAGTGTCCGTAGCCGCCGCATGACCAATGAGAAAGCTCTCTTAACCTCGGTGGTCGCTGCAATTTGAGCAGCCACAATGTCCAGAGGCATAAGACGTAGCATTAAATTCAGTGCATCAGATGGTGTCGTCCTCAGAGCGGCTGTGATGCACAAACAAGCCATCCGTTACATCCGGTTATGTATTGAGCAGTAGGTGGACTTTTGAAACGCCGTCCACCAGACCACAACACCATATAGCATAATAGGTCTGACAACTGCAGTATATACCCAATGCATGACACGCGGTCTAAATCCCCAACTTTTGCCAATGGCTCTGTGGCAGGTATATAAGGCAAGAGTGGCCACTCTTTGGAGCCGGTTAAGTATTGAGCTGTAGGTGGACTTTTGAGGCGCCGTCCACCAGACCACAACACCATATAGCATTATAGGTCTGACAACTGCAGTATATACCCAATGCATGACACGCGCTCTAAATCGCCAACTTTTGCCAATGGCTCTCTGGCAGGTGTACAGGGCAAGAGTGGCCACTCTTTGGATTCAGTTAAGTATTGAGCAGTAGGTGGACTTTTGAAACGCCGTCCACCAGACCACATCACCATATAGCATTATAGGTCTGACAATTGCAGCATATACCCAATGCATGACATGCGGTCTAAATCCCAAACTTTTGCCAATGGCTCTCTTGCTGGTGTATAGGGCAAGAATGGCCTTTCTTGCTCTTTCCAAAATGTTGGATTTGAAGTTCAATTTCCTATCCAGCAAAACACCCAGGAATTTTGCGCTTTCTGTAAATGGAACATTCTCTCCACCCTCGTGGACAGGTTCCACTGTAGGCAACATGTATCTCCTGCTAAAAAGAACTACTTCTGTCTTGCACGGATTTATACCTAGACCACTTTCGTTTGCCCACTTTGCTGTTGCACGTAGAGCTTCCTGAAGTATAGCTCTTAGAGTGCTGGGAAACGTTTGCCTTACCGCAATTGCCACGTCATCAGCATACGCAACCACTTTTACTCCTTTTTCTTCCAGAGACAATAACATATTGTTAATGGCTATATTCCAAAGTAGAGGAGACAGTATACCTCCTTTAGGTGCTCCTCTGCTGACCCATCGTTTTAGATCCACAAATCCCTGCCGTTATGCATCTTAGTTTTTAATAAACTTTCTTACTGTAGACTTGATGCCTACAAACATTAACTCTTTTATGATTGACTTCATGATAACATTATTGAAAGCTCCTTCAATATTAAGAAATGCTACCCTTGTATATTCCTTGACAGCCAGAGAGCCCGTTATGTAGCCGACTAGGTCGTGAAGAGCTGATTCAGTGGATTTGCCTTTGCTATATGCATGCTGCTGACGCATCAGGCGATCTCCAGGGATCTTTGCCCTAAGATATGTTTCTATCAACCTCTCAGGAGTCTTCAGCATAAAGGATGACAGACTAATAGGACGAAAATCTTTTGCCTTCGTGTGGTAGGGTTTTTCTGCTTGCGGAATGAAGATGGTCCCTGAGGGTCCCTCCATCCCACAGGTATATATGACATCCTGGTACAAGCAGAGTATATCTCCCTTAGCCAGGGAACCAGTCTATTAGACACAGCTTGTAATTCAACCGCTGATACATCATCAGGGCCTGGCGACTTAAAGGAGTCGAAACTTCATATCGCCCAAAGGATTTGCGGCACGGACTCAATTTCTCTAATGCCCCTACCTAACCTTTCCTAATCTAACCTATCTCATCTAATTGCCATATCTAAACTATTTTATTAGCAGGATAGCTTCTTCACAAACTCAAAAATTTTTGTGTCAAATATTTCCTATGACAGTAAGGGTTAAAGGAAGATGACATAATACAAACGCTCAGGGTTTGTTCTGAATGACGACCTTTGGATTTTAACTCTATTGCCTTATCCTTTCGTAAATTTCAATTAATTTAAAATTCTTTAATTTTATATCCCCATGACATTTTATTTCTCATTCAATCAATTTCTTGTTCAATTTGCTTTTATTATAAATTTGAAATTTGTGGTTTTTCCAATTAAATATCCTCCTGGCAGCGGAGAGAAAAGTCACAACAGCAGAAATCCCCGTACAAAGTTAAAATTCAATTTCCCAAGGTATGTGGTTAGTCCCTTGCAAAGGAGGAAGGGCCTAGCAGGGAAGGGTTATTAAATTAAAGACACAAACCTACACCAACAACACAGCAACAGTAATTTTTGCTTAACCACACCATAAAATAAGGACGAAATTCATCCAGGCCACCAACGACCGCATGAAAAGAGTCAGCCAAAATGAAAAGAAAAACTTATGAACTCGTACATTGACAATTTTCCTAATTAATGTGGTAAGTTTTAAAAAGTTTCTTGTGGCTTATTTCTATGAGTAAAGTGAAATGTTAAACCTTTTGCATTGATATCCCCAGAGTGGGGGTGGTGGTGGTGGTGGGTCTTAAGTTAATCACCCCATGTAAGGCCAAAGGAAAAGATACCCATGTTTCAGTTTTTCTTTTTACGTTTAGCTTGAAATAATTTAAACTTAAAAGTGTTTGTAACCTTCTATGCTCTTTTGTCTAGGAAAAAAAAATTTTAATAATATATTCTCTTCTTCTTCTTTCTTTCTTTGCAGGTATGTTCTCAACCCCCTAACCATAATTAAGGGCAAGAATGTCTGTTTTGATACATTTAACAACCTTTTTTGGTTTGTTGGCCAAACTTCTGAAGGGTAAGCCAAGCCAAACCCACAAATTATTGTCCACTTAGAATATGTTTAAAGTCGCATAAATTCCTCTAGACCCTCTTCACCTGCTGCAGCAAAAGCAAAATCAGCAGAAAACAAGTAAAAGCGTACTAAGTTCGGCCAGGCCGAATCTTATATACCCTTCACCACGTATCGCATTTGTTGAGATCTATTCCCGTCATCTCTTCTTAGGCAAAAAAAGGACAAAAAAATTTGCTCTGCTATTGGAGCGATATCAAGATATGGTCCGGACCACAATAAAATTATATGTATAAGACCTGTGTAAAATGTCAGCCAATTCGAATAAGGATTGCCCCCTTTGGGGGCTCAAGAAGTACAAAAAGAGATCGATTTATATGGGAGCTGTATTAGGCAATAGACCGATTCAGACCATAATAAACACGTATGTTGATGCTCATGAGAGGATACGTCGAACGAAATTTGAGGCAAATCGGATAATAATTGCGACCTCTAGAGGCTCAAGAAGTCAAGACCCAAGATCGGTTTATATGATAGCTAAATTAGGTTATGAACCGATTTGAACCTTATTTGGCACAGATGTTAGATATCATAACAAAATACTTCGTGCAAAATTTCATTCCAATCGGATTAGAATTGCGCCCTCTAGAGGCTAAAGAAGTCAAGAACCAAGATGGGTTTATATGGCATCTATATCAGGTTATAGACTGATTGGAACCATTCTTGGCAAGGTTATTGGATGTCATAACAAAGCACGTTGTGCAAAATTTCATTCCAATCGGATAAGAATTGCGCCCTCTAGAGGCTCAAGAAGTCAAGACCCAAGATCGGTTTATATGGCAGCTATATCAGGTTATGAACCGATTTAAACCATACTTAGCAAGGTTGTTAGATATCATAACAAAATACTTCGTGCAAGATTTCATTCCAATCGGATTAGAATTGCGCACTCTAGAGGCTCAAGAAGTCAAGACTCAAGATCGGTTAATAAGGCAGCTATATCAGGTTATGGTCTGATTTGAACCATACTTGGCGCAGTTGTTGGATATCATAACAAAATACGTTGTGCATAATTTCATTCCAATAGGATTAGAATTGCGCCCTCTAGAGGCTCAAGAAGTCAAGACCCCAGATCGGTTTATATGGCAGCTATATCAGGTTATGGTCTGATTTGAACCATACTTGGCACAGTTGTTGGATATCATAACAAAATACGTTGTGCATAATTTCATTCCAATAGGATTAGAATTGCGCCCTCTAAAGGCTCAAGAAGTCAAGGCCCAAGATCGATTTATATGGCAGCTATATCAGGTTATGAAACGATTTGAACCATACATGGCACAGTTGTTTTATATTATAACAAAACACGTTGTGCAAAATTTCATTCCAATCGGATGAGAATTGCGCCCTCTAGAGGCTCAAGAAGTCAAGACCCAAGATCGGTTTATATGGCAGCTATATCAGGTTTTGGACTGATTGGAACCTTATTTGGCACAGATGTTAGATATTATAACAAAATACTTCGTGCAAAATTTCATTCCAATCGGATTAGAATTGCGCCCTCTAGAGGCTCAAGATGTCAAGACCCCAGATCGGTTTATATGGCATCTATATCAGGTAAAGAACCGATTTGAACCTTATTTGGCACAGATGTTAGATATTATAACAAAACCCTTAGTGCAGAATTTCATTCCAATTGGATTAGAATTGCACCCTCTAGAGGCTCAAGAAGTCAAGACCCAAGATCGGTTTATATGGCAGCTATATCAGGTTATGAAACGATTTGAACCATACATGGCACAGTTGTTTTATATTATAACAAAACACGTTGTGCAAAATTTCATTCCAATCGGATGAGAATTGCGCCCTCTAGAGGTTCGAGAAGTCAAGACCCAAGATCGGTTTATATGGCATCTATATCAGGTTATGAACCGATTTGAACCTTATTTGGCACAGATGTTGGATATCATAACAAAATACTTCGTGCAAAATTTCATTCTAATCGGATTAGAATTGCGCCCTCTAGAGGCTCAAGAAGTCAAGACCCAAGATCGGTTTATATGGCAGCTATATCAAAACCTGGACCGATATGGTCCATTTACAATCCTAACCGACCTACACTAATAAGAAGTATTTGTGCAGAATTTCAAGCGGTTAGCTTTACTCCTTCGAAAGTTAGCGTGCTTTCGATAGACAGACAGACGGACGGACGGACAGACAGACGGACGGACATGGCTAGATCGACATAAAATTTCACGACGATCAAGAATATATACTTTATGGGGTCTCAGACAAATATTTCGAGTAGTTACAAACAGAATGACGAAATTAGTATACCCCTATCCTATGGTGGAGGGTATAAAAAGTTTTAATTAAATATGCTTCAAGTGGTTTAGAATGAACCACAAGCTTTTCTAAGTTCAATGTACCTTAAGCGATAGCCTGTTTGTAGCAAAAAAAAAAAAGTAACAAAAAATACATTTTAAGTGTGGCTCTCTCATGAATGCATTTAAATTTCTTTTTTTTTCTTTTGTTTCCCTTTCTGTTTGTATGACTTTGTATTCTATTTGTATATGGCTTTGAACTTTGACCTTTTTTTTTGCATGCGATTATTTTAGAAAGTTCTAATATTAGGCAATTGTTGCTAAGTTCTTGCACAGCACCTTGCCTTGGACGGGGCAAAATGAATTTATTTTATTGTGAGAGAACACAAAGTGAAAGTATGTCAAGGTATTTTATGGAAATTTTTCAGATAATAGAAATTGTTTAAGAAACATTTTTTTTTTGGTCTGTGGCAAGAATTTTGAGAGTCCTTGAGCGAGGCCAAGTAGAATATCCTTAGGAATTTTGTGTGGATTAAGACAATGGAAAACTTTTGAAAAGAAGAGTTAGTGGAGTTTGTGGGTAACAAATATCTCAAGGGTTAACTTGTTCCTTATTTTGTAAGACAGACAGACACTTGACTTTACGTGTGAGTAGGTTGAGTGGGTAGCCCGCCATAAAGGTGAGTTCATTCAAAGGCCTGTTTGACCCATTGCTATACTTCAGCGAAAAAGGAAAGTGCAGGTGAAAAATACAGTGCGATTCCCCCTATCAGACCTTGGGACAAGATAGGAATATGAAGAAATGTAAGAACAGAGAGCATGCGCGTATCCCAAACGTCCACTTATATGAAAATTCCCTGAGGAGCACCGGTAATTGCCGACTTGAGTTTCTACTCAGTGTGGTCCACTTGAGTGTCTACCAGTGGTCCTCGGAATCCACGGAAAGCGATCGCGTGGGTAGGATCTCAAACCTTTCCCCCGTTGAAACCTTCAATTTCAATTGTCTAAGGAGCCGTTCCAGAGACACACAGGAACTCCTTTTAGCTCTTCCTGTGTCTTTCTTAAAGCGGCCCATGGTTCCAGCCCTCTGTCGTATTTATGTCTTTGCATTATGAAAAATTCTCTTTTTTTCATAAGTACCATCAACATTTTCACCTTCTCCTGGTTGGTTTCGGTTTAAGTCTCGTCTTTTTTCCGCAGATAGTCGTGACCCTTAGAAAGCATTTTACACAACCTAAATTCTTCACTGGTGCCTTCCAATTATCCACAGAATTTAATCCACGAACACCTCTTAGCTCTTGTGTCTTTCTTGAAGTGGCACAGGGACACAACCTGTCTACGCCTTGTTAAAAAGCAACCTGGTTTTCCGTTCCGGCCATGTCTCTAAAAACGCTTCGTTCAGACTTGGCTTTGAAGCCTTACTGGCTTTTAATCTTACCTTCTGTCGGGGAGAAATGAGTGTAATATTGCATTGCTACTTCACAACCATAATTATTCGAGTCAGTACCATCTCCCATAATTAAAGGGTGATTTTTTTGAGGTTAGGATTTTCATGCATTAGTATTTGACAGATCACGTGGGATTTCAGACATGGTGTCAAAGAGAAAGATGCTCAGTATACTTTGACATTTCATCATGAATAGACTTACTAACGAGCAACGCTTGCAAATCATTGAATTTTATTACCAAAATCAGTGTTCGGTTCGAAATGTGTTCATTCACCGTAACGTTGCGTCCAACAGCATCTTTGAAAAAATACGGTCCAATGATTCCACCAGCGTACAAACCACACCAAACAGTGCATTTTTCGGGATGCATGGGCAGTTCTTGAACGGCTTCTGGTTGCTCTTCACTCCAAATGCGGCAATTTTGCTTATTTACGTAGCCATTCAACCAGAAATGAGCCTCATCGCTGAACAAAATTTGTCAAAATTTGAACACATTTCGAACCGAACACTGAATTTGGTAATAAAATTCAATGATTTGCAAGCGTTGCTCGTTAGTAAGTCTATTCATGATGAAATGTCAAAGCATACTGAGCATCTTTCTCTTTGACACCATGTCTGAAATCCCACGTGATCTGTCAAATACTAATGCATGAAAATCCTAACCTCAAAAAAATCACCCTTTATAAACAGTTCGTCTTTAGCTGACTCTGTGTGGTGTAGGTTATCTCCACTGGCTACAGGCAGCTCATGCTCCAAAAATCCTTGGAAAGCCTTGACCGAGATTCTGAACCAAGCAAGATCCTGAGATCCTTGTCATATCATGATTGTACAATAGTCCGCATATGATATGATCTCTATACCGTCTAGAGGGGATAAGATGGAGCATACGTAGAGGTTAAACAGTGCTGGAGATACCACCATACCTATTTTAATCCATAGTGTTTCGACTTCTTATACCTTAATGCCAGAAACGATTGGAGTCCACACAGATAATTCGCAACCCATAATTTTAGGCCTGTGGGGAGGACGTTTTGGCCATATCCTCAAATAGTTTGACATGGCTGACCGTGTCGAATGATTTCGATAGATCGAGTGCTACCAGCACCCTTCCAAAACATGGTCTGGGGCAAATATGTGTGCGGTAATGACATGCGAAGCAATTGTCGTGCTATGATGTTTTGGAAATCCTTGCTGTTGCTCGACCAATGGAAATTCTCCAACGAGGCACAGGTAGATTAGTCCCTCAAGCAATTAGTGAGAGAAGAGAGATGGATCTGTACGATTCCCCCTTACTCAGATCCTTTCCAGGCTTCTGTAGCTGGATTACTCTGCCCATCTTCCACACATCGGGATCTATAGACGTGTTCAAAGACAGAATGGGGACATTTTTAAAGTACTCGACTCCAGGTAGATCCAGATTCTTCAGCATCAGTGTTAAGATTCCATCGGGATCCGACGCCTTGGTTGACTTGGTACCCGGTAACTAAGTCACAATGCTGTCTTAGAATTTCTTCTCGACAGCTGGCACATTTGACTTGGGTGTAGGCTCACTGAAGCGGCGATTGTTATACTCTCTGAAGGCGACCCAACCAGCCTTCTTCTGATTAATAAACGACTAGCGCTCAAAGGTTATGAAGTCGAGTGGCGGGTCTTTGATTAGTGTTACAGGAAGGTAGTCTGATCCCAAAGGAATTACGGCTTGCCAGGATAAGCCACTCAGGTAATCGGTACATGCAATGGAAATGTCTGGCGAGCTGCTACCCTAGAGGCAGCATCCTCATTCACAGTGCAAAACGTGGAGCCTGCAAGCTGCTCTGGCAAGGCTATGTCTCTAGGGGAAAAAGTCATGAAACGTGATGCGCATTAAAGTTTCCTAAAACCAAGTGATTATGACCAGTAGGCCAGGCAATTATGGCCAGTAGGCCAAGCGTTTATGGCCAGTAGGCCAGGTTATTATAGCCAGTAGGCCAGGCGATTATGGCCAGTAGGCCAGGCAATTATGGCCAGTAGGCCAGGTTATTATGGCCAGTAGGCCAGGCGATTATGCTCAGTAGGCTAGGGTATTATGGCCAGTAGACCACCAATGTCGGGAGTATAAACTTGGCCATTTCTGGTGGAACAACTGCCAACCGATGGTATGTACACATTGTATAGCTCTATCTCGGCAGTACCAGACTTTATTGCTATCCCCGGTTGTTGTTTTGCTTCTTATGACAAGCTGCAGGATTTCCTTACCTGTTTGCACTCAGACCCCTTCAAATCGCCTGATCAAGAAATCTTCCAGCTTACCCTTTAGTATTGGCATATTCATTTGAGAGAGGTTATCTACGGGAAATGGGACAGGTCCCTAACCTGTTACGGGATAGGTCCTCTGGTGATAGGGAACGGTCCTAGTTCTCGTCCCCGTACATGAAAAAAACCTTTCAGGTTTTATAACGGTGAATGAAGAATGGTGGCAATTCGTCGCCTCGAGCGACAACGAGGCGACGAATAGTCACCTAACACCGTAGGATAGGTTCTGGAACAGTTCGAAAAGGATGAGCATACTTTGCAAGTATTTTTAAGTGAGATAACATTAGTTAGCAAATATATTTAACTGATAAGCAATTTTGAACAATAATTAAGCGACTTTTTGAAAAATAATTACGAATCATAAGTTATGACAATTGAAGCTTTTAATTCCCTGTACGATATGTCCTATGAGAGGTAACTAATTATTAGGACCGGTATATTTGGGGCTATTGACCACACATTTCCTGTAGAGTTCCTCTATTGGCATTGCGCTCTTCTGACTTTCCTTCCTGGCTTTGGCGGCAAGATCTATGAAAGTCCTCGGCCAAACAACGCCTAGTGCTGGATGCTAATTCGTTTGAGGCCTCATTCTCATATGAAGAGTCTGCAGCATTTGTCATAGCTACGTTTGCGTTGGTAAACGTTTTTGTGTTGTCCTGTGAAGCAGGGGGAACATATACCTCACGAAGCGCTTACTACCAATCAAAGTGTTGGCTCTTGACTTTCCATCTACTTCAGATACCGAGTAAGCTTTTATAGCCATTAACCCTCTTCTGCTTCTCCGTCCTCTATTAATTTCACTTAAGCGCTTGCGAGGAGATCGGTTCTTTATCAGGAGTTTAGGTTCCAGTTATGACCGGGTTCGAGAATATCATTGGGATGTCTCTTTCATCTGTTTCGTAAACTTGGATTGCTCCAATCATTTAGGAAAATATATTCCAAAATTGCAATTTGAAGTAACAAAGTTAAGAATCTCAAATTTTACTTCCCACAAAGAAAATGTAAATTTTAATTACAATACGTAATCAAAGTCTACATTTTCTTCCATATACAATGCCTTTCATTTTCTTGATGACTTTTGTTGGGAAAAAAATTCGTTTTTTTTCTAAATTAGGATGTGCGACATGTTCTGATTCATATCTCTTAAGCAAAAATGGTTTCTGTCTCCCATAAAAATGCAGTAAAAATTGGTCTGGAGCTGGTGTTAGTTTTGGTTTGGCATTAGAAATAAAACAAACGAGTGTTAAGAGCAATTTTTATCTGTCCTATGACATGCTGCAACAGAGGGGATTTCGTTGTCGTTCTCTATGGCTGGCAACATGGCAATGTGAAAGCATTTTGCAATTTTCAGTTGTTTACTTAAATGTGAATGGAAGAATAAAAACAAACAAATATTAGTTTAAATGCAAGACAGTAGTTGAGTTAGAAAAGAACACTGGGAGAAATAAGGTTGTGTAATAAATAACTGGTACTAAGCATAAGTATAATTTTACCAAATCGAAGTATAATTTTACTAAATTTAGTTATACTTTTACAATATTTTTACTGAATTTAAGTCTACTTTTACTAAATATAAGTATAGTTTTACTAATAATAAGTATTATAAACTTAAGTGTAAACTCATATATAAAATTTCATAAGTTCGTCGTAACTCATATGTAGTTCCATATAAAGTCTCATATGTAGTCCCATGCAAATGCAAATTTGCCCATGAACATTCCATTAAGGAACTGGGGCATAGTTCTCACTAAATTTCCCCTAATCTCAACGAGTGCAGCCCGATTTAAGTTTATGCTTAATGAAGCCCTCTTCACTTCATCCATTCTGACAACATGACCTAGCCAACGCAGTCGTTGTATTTTGATACGTGTAACTGTGCTATCGTCGTCATACAGCACATACAGCTCGTGGTTCATACGACGCCTATATTCTCCATTAACCCAGACGGGACCATATATTTTAAGAAGAATCTTTCTCTCAAACACTCCAAGCACTGTCTCTTGTATAGTGTTATTTTCGTCTGTCGAGAGGTGACCTTGTTCTCTAGGCGATCGTAGAAAATATCCTTGGTAAGGTCATATCAACCGCTTCAAATTTTTCTGATATTCGCGCCGGGTTTTTAACTCAGGCGTTCGGCGTCATAGGCGGACATGCTGACCTCTGCGCCACAGCGGCCTACAGTAGTCATATGTAGTTCCCATGTAGTCTCATATGTAGTATCATATGTGGTCTCATATGTACTCTCATATTTAGTTTCATATTTGGTACCGCTGGCTACTCCAACCCAAATTTTAAGACGATATTCGTGTTCTGGTCTCCAATACCTTTCATTTGATACGCTTATTGTGCCCATCGGACCACTTTCGGATATGTGTGGCGTTTTTGCCGTAAAGGAGAGGGTCTGCCTCCTCCCGATATCTAAAAATTATATAGCCTATGTTTCTTTCCAGTCGGTTCAGCTTAGTATCATATAGTCATAATGGGACTCATGGCGTTTTTGAAGGGTCGAATGACCCCCTATACTTCGATCTGATTTTGTATGCCAGATTCGAAGTCTACTCCTGAATACTTTCATTTGAGCCCCATATTGAAATGAACGTCTAAGGGGAGTTTTGGGATTGAGGGGGCCCGATTGGTACTTCGACTCAAATTTTAATACCATATTCGTATTCTACTCTCCAATACATTTCATTTGATACCTATATTGTGCCGATCAGTTCACTTTTGATTTTGGGTTGTTGTTTTGGCATAAGGGGGTCGGTCCCACTTCCGATACCGAAAAATTATATAGCCTATGTTTGCTTCCTGACCAACCTATACAATATGCTTAAATTTCGAGAAAATCGGTTCTGCCGTTTTTCAGTCTTTACAGAACAAACAAACCGAGTCCCATATATCCGTAATAGGCTAATGTGCTCATTTTTGGGCGTTTTCGTTTATTTACTCCTGCATACTTTTCATTTGATACCCATATTGCCCTTATCGGTCCACTTTTGATTTTGGATGGCGTTTTTGGGGTAAAGGTGGACGGTCCGCCCTTTCCGTTATCAATAAATTATAAAGCCTATTCCTACTTTCGGACCATATTCGTAATCTACTCCCGAATACCTTTCATTTGAGTCACATATTGCCCTGATTGTCAAATAAACCTACTTTAAGGGGTTTTGGGGCTGGGGAGGGCCTCCAGGTACTTGGACCCTACTTTTATTATGAATTTCATACTTTACTCTTGATTACCATTCATTTGAATCTCATATTGTCCCGATCGGCCCACATTTTTTTGGTTAGTACTTTTGGGGTAAGGGGGAGGGTCCGCCCCCCTTCCGATATCAAAAAAATTATATAGCCTATGTTTCCTTCAAGAAAATCGGTTCAGCCGTTTTTGAGTCTGTACGGAACAAAGAAGCAAACCGACAAACGAACAAATGCCTTTTTTCGCATAAATGCCTTTTTTCGCATAAATGCCTTTTTTTCGCATAAATGCCTTTTTTTACGTATAAATGCCTTTTTTTCGCATAATTGGCCTTACTTTTCTAGTTGCAAACATATTGGATTATTTATTTATTTTGTTTCGACCCTTTTTCGAAGATAGCTCAAAGCAATTGTCTATCCCAACAGCTTTCTGTTAACAAAAAAATTTTTACTACACAAATTTTTTCCGTGTTTTATTTGTTTATCTCCTGCCTAAGGGGGAAAATTTCCATGTTTGTATTTTTGTTTTCTTAAAACTATTGTCTTACAAAGAAACCTTTCCCTTGCAAAAGTAACCTTTCCCTTGCTTTTAGGCAATTTTTTTGTAGATTTTAGGATTTTTACATGGGGATTTCACATTTGGCGGGGGTTAGCCGCCGCCTCCTTGTCTCCTGGGTAAAGTCATTTTTATTTCACATACACTTGTGATAACTTTTTTTTCGTTGAAGCCACATACAGCTCAACTCATATGAATATGAATAGAGAAGAGAAAGGAAAATTTTCAAAACTGTCATGCCAACAAAGGGCAACACCAACGTCAACTACCATAACAACAAAAGTAGCAGCAGCAGCAGCAGCAACAGTAACGTCTTATGTTATTTATCGCACTCGAGGGCTTTTTCTAACCTGCACACCTCCTCACAAAAAAACCATCCCACAAAAAAGTCATTGTAACCATTTGGTACAATATGTAAATTCAAGTCGTTCTGTTCTTTTGCTGTGTTTCAGTAGTTGCACACACACACGCACACTTTTTTTCCAAGGATTTTGTTATGAATTTTGAACAAATGCTCCTTGTACAATGGCATTTGTTGGCTTGCTCCTTTCATACTGGTTTTGGTCGAACAGAAAGGATATGGAAATCCTTTTTTTGTTTTGTTTAGAATAATCAGCCAAGCCATGGAGTTTTGTTGGAGTAACTTTTTACACATGTTTCACTTGAAGCATCGCAGAAGAATGCCAAAAAAAAAAGACAAGAAGACTAAACAGAGACATTTGGGAATTTCATGGAATTGGGTCATGGTATGCTTATCTGATGTTCTCTAGTAAAAAAGGGACAAATTATGCACAAATTAAGGAAAAATTTCCTAAAATATTGTCTTTGGAGAAAAATTTATAGAAATTTTGTCATTAGGGAACATTTCCCAGAAATTTTGTGTTTGAAGGAATTTTCTTAGAAAATTCATCTTAAGGGAAAAGTTTGTAAAATTATTGTCTTTAGAGGAAATTTCATGGGAATTTTGTTCTAAGAGAAGATTTTGTCGGAGGTGCGCCCCTTAAAGTGCAGTTTACCCAGCAATCTCCCACCATCACTTTGTTTGCAATCTTTAGGTAAGGTTAGATTGAAAAGAGGGTGCTGATATTAATCCGCCCCATGCCACTATGGACATACACCTCAGCCAGTAATCGGCTTGTTGTGCGCTCAAAAAACTATAAAGTAACCTTTAAAAAGAAAATTTTAAGTTAGGAATTCCGTGCTACTTACAAAATCCTTAATTGTTTTCAATACCACTTCCCTAAATTGGTTCATGTCTGATATTGTGTCTCCACCTATGTACCGGTGTCTGTTAGACGCGAAAGCCGAGAAATGACAAAGGAAATGCTCCAACGTCTCATCATCTTCCCCGCATGCCCTACACATGCTATCACTTGACGCACCGATTTTACGTAAGTGAGCTTATAGTCCTCTATGTCCCGTTATGATACCAATAGCTATAGTGACCTCCTTCTTGCTTCCTTTCAGTAATAGCCTCGTCTTCTCACGATCTGGATCCCCCCATAGGATTTTCGCTGTCCTACCGACCGTTTCGCTGTTCACACTTTGTTGCATGCGCATTCGTCGCCCACTCCCTTAACTCGGACTGCGTCGAACCGAAAGGCTTCGGGTTAACCAAGTTTATTGACGGCAGTCCTCTGGCCTTCACCGTCAAATCGTCTGTTCTTTCATTTCCCCTTTTTCCGTTATGGCCCAGCACCCAAACGATGCTGTTCGTGACCTTACCGTTCTGGTTGTCATTGCCCTTATGGCAATTTAACTGTCGGTAAAGATGTTCAAACTCGACGTCCTCGCGTTAGCACCACACCACTTCACGCATTCCGTGATCGCCCGGTTCTCCGCCTGCAGGACCGTATTATGGTCAGGCAGTCTTAAACAGATCTCATTCCTCTACCTTTGATCAATCCGTGTAACATGATCTTCCAGATGACAATACTAGGGTTCCATCAATCCAAGAGTGTGCCGATGGCAGCAGTGCCTCGCACTCGACTTCAAGGTTCATCTCAGGTATCCGCTCGGAAACCTCTTCCCTTCCTTCCAGGTTTCCTATCGTTGCCTCGATTATACCGCTGAGCTGCTCCCATCCTCAATCCTTAAGTCTCATAGCCGCAGTGGCTCCCTCACACTTCATCTGTATGTCAATGGGTCGGATATCTAGAATAGTCTCCAGTGTCCTAGTGGGCGTGGTCCTCATCGCTCCGCCTATGCCAAGACAACATGTTCTCTGAACCTGTTCTATGGTCCTTATATTGCTCCATAGCAGTCCACCAAACTACTGAGGCGTAAGTAAGTATTGGTCTAATCACGCTCCTGTAGAGCCAGTGGACTATCCTAGGATTCAGGCCACATGTCAAGCCTACGGCCCGTCTACATAGTGCCGAAGATCTGTGAGCCTTCTCAGTACGCTCCTGAATGTGACACTTCCAATTCAGTTTCCTGTCCAAGATCACACCTAAGTATTTGACCTTGTCAAATATCAAAATCGTCCAATTGAGGAAACGCGGTGCGTCAATTTGACCCACCTTCGTCTTCCTCGTGAACAGGCATATTTCAGCCTTCTCTGGGTTTACATTGAGATCTCTGGGTCTAGCCCAGCCATATGCCATATGCAAGACCCTTTCGGCCCTTTTGCATAGCTGGATCGGATATTTACCCCTTAGAAGTACCATAACATCGTCGGGTCATTTATGGTGGTCACCCATAGGAGTGCCACTTTCTCCCTTATATTTATGCCATGGGACACACAATTTATCCACCTTTTTCTTAGCATATGGTTTATCCAGTCTCTAACGTTCCACCCAGTACTGGTCTAAGGATTGGATCAGTGTTTCGGTCTGCACATTGTTAAAATCCGCCTCGATGTCAATGCATACCGCCAGTGTGTACGTTTTGGCATCGAAGGATTCTTCTATTTTATGCACAACCTCGTGCAGGGCAGTCTCTACCGACCTTCGCTTGACATAGGCATGCTGTTTGTATTTGAGCAGTTCGCTGGATGCCCTACTCTTTATCATGGTATCCACAACACGTTCCATAGTTTTGAGTAGAAAGGACGGCTAATGGGTCTGTAGGCCTTCACTGTCGCACAACTTGGCTTGCCGGGCTTAGGAATAAACACCACCCTTGCCTCCTGCCAGGCTTTCGGAGTATATGCAAGTCATAGGCACACTGTGAAAATGTTTGCCAGACGATTCGCCAGATACTCTGTCTCTTTCTGTAGTAACGCTGGAAATATTCCATCAGGTCCGGGTGACTTAAATGGTTTGAAGCTCCTCAAAAATCCCTTCACCTTAAATTCCGTTATTAAAAACCTTCAATCAACGTCATTGTTCCAAGATTCCGGTGACTCCGTGAGTCCCTTCGTAACCAGTGGAAAATGGGTTTTCATCAAAAGCCTCAACATGTCCTCCGTTGTTTCTGCTCTCACACCCATGTCCTCTACTTAAGTTTCAAGGAAGAATGGCAAACTTTTGACATATCAATGAGTGCTGTCCGATTCAAGTTTAAGCTCAATTATAAGGGTCTCCTTTTATAACCGAGTCCGAACGGCGTGCCGCAGTGCGACACTTCTTTGGAGAGAAGTTTTTACATGGCATAGTACCTCACAAATTTCGCTAGCATAAGAAAGGGATAACCATCGATTAACTTTTTTTCTGATGTTCTCGCCAGGATTCTAACCCGAGCGTTCAGCGTCATAGACGAACAGGCTAACCGCTGCGCTACGATGGCCTTAATTTTTTTACGATGTGCTCTCTTAAAAAGTCTGCGGACCTCTTTCCCAATATTGTGAATCTCCCCGGTCATCCAGGGGTTTTCTTGGGCTGATTCCTTTTCCCGAAGAGGACAACTATCTTCGAAGTACTCCACCAGTGCAGTCGTAATCCTGTTGACATTTTCGTCAATGTCTTCTATGCTTGGACAATCTAAATTATCTTGCGCAAGTCTTCTTCTGAGTAGCCTTCCGAATTTTGTTCAGTTGGTCTTCAACTTATTTCGGAAGCTTATCGGATTCGGCGCTGGCCGTTCTATTCTAAATCTAATGCAGCGATGGACAGAGAAATAGTGTTCCATGGAGACCCTCCAATCCTAAACCTCATCGATCAGATTTTCGGAACATATCGTCACATCTAATACCTCCTCCATAGTCCAATTAACGAAGGTAGTGGTGTTACCAATATTAAGTGTTATTAGGTCGTTAGTATTCAAGAACTCTGCCAGGGCTTGGCCCCGCTTATTAGTGTTGGTACTACCCCACGAAATGTGGTGAGAGTTCGCATTAGTACCTCGTTTCCTGTCTGTGTTGCTTTACTTACCAACCGTTGCAGCTCCCACGTTGGTGACAATGTCGGAGAGTCGGAAGGCAGATAAAGTGATGCCATGTATGCTCCACCGTCTCCCTGTCTCACCACTGTTGCATCCGACGTTGACAATTCATATTTCTATGACAAATAACGCAGGTCCTAGGCCGAGTACCAGTGTTAGCATAGAATAATTGGGCAATTTTTACTTTTTTTTTGTCTTTTCCGCCGTATTTCATTGAAATTTTGTCTTTAAAGAAAATTTGTTTTCTAATTTTGTTATGAATTTGGCTTTAACAAAATCATACTTTGTTTTTTAAGGCTGACCTAGGTTATAGGAATACCTGCTACTTAAAAACAAGTAAAAAGATGTTAAGTTCATCGAAATGAAAATTACATACCTTATGTCCCATATCAGTTATATCGAAATATGTGTCAACATATGTGTGACATCGGATTATAAAAGCGCCTATTATGGGGCCAAGAATTTAAATTGGGGTATCGGTCTACATGGCAGCTATATCCAAATCTGAACCGATTTGGGCCAAGTTGCAGAATAATGTCGAAGTGCCTTACACAACACACTGTCCCAAATTTCGTTGAAATCGAACAATAAATGCGCCTTTTAAGGACCCAAAACCTTAAATCGAATATCGGTATATATGGCAGCTATATCCCAATCTGGACCGATTTGGGCCAAATTGAAGAAGGACGGCGAAGAGCCTAACACAACTCACTGTCTCAAATTTCAGCGCCATCGGACAATAAATGCGCCTTTTATGGGCGTAAGACCTTAAATCGAGAGATCGGTCTTTATGGAAGCTATATGCAAATCTGGACCGATCTGTGCTATATTGCAGAAGTATTTCGAGGGGCCTTACACAACTCATTGTCCCAAATTTCAGCAAAATCGGATAATCGAAATGTGGCTTTTATGGGCCTCAGACCCTAAATCTGAGGATCGGTTTATATGGCAGCTATATCCAAATCTGCACCGATCTGGGCCAAATTGACGAAAAATTTCGAAGGGCGTATCACAACTCTCTCTCCCAAATTTCAGCAAAATAGGATAACAAATGTGGCTTTTATGGGCCTAAGACCCCAAATCTGAGGATCGGTTTATATGGCAGCTATATCCAAATCTGGACCGATCTGGGCCAAATGTGACGAAAAATTTCGTAGGGCCTAACACAACTCTCTGTCTTAAATTTCAGCAAAATCGGATAATAAATGTGGCTTTTATGGGTCTGAGACCCTAAATCTGAGTTTCGATTTATATGGCAGCTATATCTAAATCTGCACCGATCTGGGTCAAATTTGACGAAAAATGTCGAAGGGCCTAACACAACTCCCTGTCCCAAATTTCAGCAAAATCGGATAACAAATGTGGATTTTATGGGCCTAAGACCCTAAATTTGAGAATCGGTTAATATGAATCTGAACCGATCTGGATCGAATTTGACGAAAAATAACTGTCTGTCCCAAATTTCAGCAAAATTCGATAATAAATGTGGCTTTTATGGGCCTAAGACCTTAAATCGGAGGATCGGTCTATATGGCAGCTATATCCAAATCTAGACCGATTTGAGCCAAATTGAGGAAGGATGTCGAAGGGTCAAACACAACTCACTGTCTTAAATTTCAGCAAAATCGGATAATAAATGTGGCTTTTATGGGCCTGGGACCCTAAATCGGAGGATCGGTCTATATGGCAGCTATATCCAACTCTAGACCGATCTGGCCAAATTTGATCACAAATGTTGAAGGGCCTATCACAACTCTCTGTCATAAATTTCAGCAAAATCGGATAATAAATGTGGTTTTTATGGGCCAAGGACCCTAAATCGGAGCATCGGTCTATATGGCAGCTATATCCAAATCTGAACCGATCTGGGACAAATTAGACGAAAAATGTCAAAGGGCCTAACACAACTCTCTGTCTCAAATTTCAGCAAAATGGAATAATAAATGTGGCTTTTCTGGGCCTGAGACCCTAAATAGGCCGATCGGTCTATATGAGGGCTATATCAAGATATAGTCCGATATAGCCCATCTTCGAACTTAACCTGCTCATGGACAAAGAAAAGAATCAGTGCAAAATTTCAGCTCAGTATCTCTATTTTTAAAGGCTGTAGCGTGATTTCAACAGACAGACTGACAGACGGACGGACATGTCTAGATGGTCTTAGATTTTTTCGCTGATCAAGAATATATATACTTTATAGGGTCGGAAATGGATCGATGTGTTGCAAATGGAATGACAAAATGAATTTACCCCCATCCTATGGTGGAGGGTATAAAAATAGACTAACTATGGCTCCCTCATGTTTAACGTAGTTCAATTGAAATTGCGCAACAGCGCTCTCTTGCTAAAGGTACGTTCAGATCAGTCAAATATTTAACTCAGCTTGTTTTACCAGTTTTCCCCCCAAAATCTGTCAAATTCGTACATTCTTGATTTTGTATTCACATTAGACACATTGTTTGTTTATCCAAAATCAATTCAAATAGCGTTAACCATTAGATCAAAAAAAATTGTTTCGCCTTGCTGGGCCCAATATTTGACAAATCTGAACGTACCTCAACAAAAAATTATTCTCCTTTCAGTGATTGCACCTGAAAGTCTTTTAGTCTGAATCCTGCAAAAAACTTGATCAAACAAGTCAATTATTATTTGATGTCACTGAGTCAAAGAAAAAAAGAAAAGAAAAAAAGCAATGCTAGACATACAATCTCAATTAAATTTACTCCCACACATACCTACAGTACAAAATGTTTAAACTTGAGTATAAGAGGGAAATATAAGGGGGCAGGCTTGCCAACCATTAACCAAAAACACAAAAATTAGAAGCAGCTTAAACCAGAGAGTGGAAATACTGACGCCTGTTCTCCCCTTGATGACTGCGATGATGACTTTATTCAAGGCCAAACGAAACCATAGCACAGCATTTATATGAAATTTTCTTTGTATTGTAGACTTGGTTTTTTTTTGCTCATGCATTCAACACAAAGTACAACCAAAGATTGCGGCAGGTATAGAAGGACCCAACGCTGTGGAAACACGTTTCATATGAGAAGTAATAAAGCAGAAACGTGTTAGCCACCTGTAACAAGGTCTTGCAGACTTGGTAATTTCAATGCAACAAGGACAATGTTTGTTAACTTTGAACATTGACAGGTGGATGATGTTGGCAAATAATTTAAAGGACAAAGGAGAAAAATGCACAAGTACAAGGCTTTGTGTGACACTCACCAACATGATAAGTGTGATTGGAATTTTTCCATTTTCCAAAGTAATTCATTTGATTGCAAACAATATTGTTGCTACAACTATGGTCATATTGTTGCATTTATTGTGCTGCATTTTAGATGTAGCACAAGACATGAGTATGGAACAACAATGAATTTAAATTAAAGATACAACACAAAATTTCTCAAAGTATTGCAACTGCATTACCATTTGACATTTTAGCTTAAACTTTATGGTGATATGACCTAATTATAGCAATGACTAACAAAAAGAAAAAGTTGTCAGTTTTCCTTGGTTAATTTGTGTTTCAATCTCGTTTTCAAATCTGGTTCGAATATATTGGGTTGCCCAAAAAGTAAATGCGGATTTTTCATATAGTCGGAGTTGACAAATTTTTTCACAGCTTGTGACTCTGTAATTGCATTCTTTCTTCTGTCAGTTATCAGCTGTTACTTTTAGCTTGCTTTAGAAAAAAGTGTAAAAAAAGTATATTTGATTAAAGTTCATTCTAAGTTTTATTAAAAATGCATTTACTTTCTTTTAAAAAAATCCGCAATTACTTTTTGGGCAACCCAATAGTTTGTTGAAAATTTCTGACACATCACCATGGGTGCGTATGATGACTATAACAATGATGCCAACAATCATACGTCACCTTGGTCACTTAGGTTTCATTTCAAAATACTAACAAAAATAAAAAGTTGTCAGTTTTCCGTGGTTACTATGTGTTTCAATCTCGTTTTCAAATCTGGTTCAAATATAGTTTGGCGAAAATTTCTGACACATCACCATGGGTGCGTATGATGACTATGGTGTTAACAATCATACGTCACCTTGGTCACTTAGGTTTCATTTCAAAATACTTAGCGCAGTTTGAATGGGACCTCTATCTAACTATGGGCTGTTGAGAACAGTAGGAATGTTAAAAGGCTGGTCACCCGTTTATGGGAAGTATTTCGTAGAGAAGGACGAGACTTTGTGAAGGCTGAACATATGCTAGCAATCGATGACCACTGGTTGATGAAGCAGTGCGCCGGTTGATTTTAAGCTGCGCATAGCCTGACCTGCTGCTTGGTACCTGATTTGGCAACGTTAATGTTGTGCTGTTTTGTTCTTTGTTGTTTTTCACTGCCTTGTGTTGCATGTCATCCGTGAGGGTGGCCGTGTTGTGGCTTTGGGGTTTGTGAGAGTCACCTATGTGTCGTCCTATTGCCTATATTCGTTACTTTGTATGATGATGTAAGGTCATATTCCTCGGTATTTTAAGTCAACAGTCCTGGAACAACTTGTAGCGATATGTTTGCCTCTGGGTGTTGGGACACAGCTCAACGGGGGCAGGGTCCATCACAGAAATTTATTTTTGTCATTGACAGAGAAATGGAGGGCGATTGACGCTTGTTTTTTCTATTTTTCAGTGATAGACTTATGCTAGTCCGGGAAAGGGTAGCTTTGCCAGTTTTCTCTGTTTACTTTGTATATTAATCTAATTTTCAAATCGGATTCAAATATATTGTAGTTTGTTGAAAATTTCTGACACATCACCATGGATGCGTATGATAACTATAACAATGATGCCAACAATCATACGTCACCTTGGTCACTTGGGTTTCATTTCAAAATACTTGGACCGTTGAAGATAATAGGAACGTTAAAAGGCTGGTTACCTGTTTATGGGAAGTATTTCGCAGAGAAGAACGAGACTTAATGAAGGGCTTAACATAAGCTAGCTATCGATGACGACTTGTTGCTGTACTAGCGCGCCGGTTGATTTCAAGCTGCGCATAGCCTGACCTGCTGCTTGGTACCTGATTTGGCAACGTTAATGTTGTGCTGTTTTGTCCTTTGTTGTTTTTCGCTGCCTTGTGTTGTATGTCATCCGTGAGGGTGGCCATGTTGCTGCTTTGGGGTTTGTGAGAGTCACCTATGTGTCGTCCTATTGCCTATATTCGTTACTTTGTATAATGATGTAAGGTCGTATTGCTCGGTATTTTAAGTCAACAGTCCTGGACCAACTTGTAGCGATATGTTTACCTCTGGGTGTTGGGACACAGCTCAACGGGGGCAGGGTCCATCACAGAAATTCATTTTTGTCAGTGACAGGAAGGCGATTGACGCTTGTTTTTTCTATTTTTCAGTGATAGACTTATGCTAGTCCGGGAAAGGGTAGCGTTGTCATTTTTCTCTGTTTACTTTGTATATTAATCTCATTTTCAAATCTGGTTCAAATATAGTTTGTTGAAAATTTCTGACTCATCACCATGGGTGCGTATGATGACTATAATAATGATGCCAACAATCATACGTCACCTTGGTCACATAGGTTTCATTTCAAAATACTTGGACCGTTGAAGACAATAGGAACGTTAAAAGGCTGGTCACCTGTTTATGGGAAGTATTTTGTAGCGAAGGGCGAGACTTAGTGAAGGCGTTAACATATACTAGCTATCGATGACGACTGGTTGCTGTACCAGCGCGACGGTTGATTTAAAGCTGCGCATTGCCTGACCCGATTGGTACCTGATTTGCCCATGTTAAGGTTGTGATGTTTTGTCCTTTGTTGTTTTTCGCTGCCTTGTGTCATCCGTGAGGGTGGCCATGTTGCTGCTTTGGGGTTTGTGAGAGTCACCTATGTGTCGTCCTATTGCCTATGTTCGTTACTTTGCATGTTAGACATTTTAAGTCGAACTAGCCATCCGTCTGTCTGTATGTCCGTCCGTCTGTCTGTATGTCCGTCCGTCCGTCCATCCGTCCGTCCGTCCGTCCATCCATCCGTCCGTCTGTCTGTATGTCCGTCCATCCGTCCGTCCATCCGTCCGTCCGTCCATCCATCCGTCCATCCGTCCGTCCATCCGTCCGTCCATCCATCCGTCCATCCGTCCGTCCATCCGTCCATCCGTCCATCCGTCCGTCCATCCGTCCGTCCATCCGTCCGTCCATCCGTCCGTCCATCCGTCCGTCCATCCGTCCGTCCGTCCGTCTATCCGTCCGTCCGTCCATCCGTCCGTCCGTCCATCCGTCCGTCCATCCGTCCGTCCATCCGTCCGTCCATCCGTCCGTCCATCCGTCCGTCCGTCCTTCCATTCGTCCGTCCGTCCATCCGTCCGGCTGTGTGTCGAAAGCACGCTAACTTTCGAAGGAGTAAAACTAGCCGCTTGAAATTTTGCCCAAATACTTCTTATTAGTGTAGGTCGGTTGGGATTGTAAATCGGCCAAATCGGTCAATGTTTTGATATAACTGCCATATAAACCGATCTTGGATTTTGACTTCTTGAGCCTCTAGAGGGCGCAATACTCGTCCGATTTGACTGAAATTTTGCACGTGGTGTTTTGGTATCACTTTCAACTACTGCGATAAGTATGGATCAAATCGGTTCACAACCTGATATAGCTGCCATATAAACCGATCCTGGATCTTAACTTATTGAGCCGCTAGAGGGCGCAGTCGTATTCCTCCAATGAGGGAATAACGTTCTCTCCAGGGCCTGGCGATGGCTGCGGTTGGCTGTAGCACGAATGCAAGGCCAATGGCTATGTGGCTCCTGTCCAAATGCCACCAAGAAGGCCGCCAAAGTGAAGACGACCACGCCCAAATTCGCATCGATGTTGCCAACCACATCATGAAGTCACTATTCAAGTTCGGCCGGGCCGAATCTTATATATCCTCCACCATGGATCGCATTTATCAAGTTTTTTGCCCGATAACTCTTTATAGGCAAACAAAGGATAATGAATCAGAAATGCCATGCTATTGGAGCTATACCAAGTTGTAAACCAATTGGCATCGTACTTGGTTTGGCAGTGACAAAATCGAATAAGAATTGCGCCCTCTATAGGCTCAAGAAGTAAAATCGAGAGATCGGTTTATTTGGGAGCTATATCAGACTATCAACCGATTTAGACCATACTTGTCACAATTGTTGGAAGCCATGAATGGTAATGAACCGATTTAGACTATACTTATCATAGGTGTTGCTAGACAAAACCAAGCACTTAAGGCAAAATTCCAGCCAAATTGGATAATAATTGCGTCCTCTAGAGGCTCAAAATGTCACGATCCCAAATCGGTTTATAGAGCAGCTATATCAGGTTATGGACCGATTCAGACCACACTTAGCACAGTTGTTGGAGGTCATAACAAAACGCGTCATGCTAAATTTTAGCCAAATCGGGTAATGATTGGGCCCTCTAGCGGCTCAAGAAGTTAAGATCTGAGATCGGTTTATATGGCAGCTATATCTGGACATGAAACGTTTTAGACTATACTGGGCATAGTGGTTGCGAGACTAAACAGAACCCTTTACGCAAAATTCCAGCCATATCGGATAATAATAGCGCCCTCTAGAGGTTTAAGAAATTGAGATCCCAGATCGGTTTGCATAACAGCTATATCAGGTTATGGGCCGATTCTATATCAGGTTATGAACCATACTTGGCACAGTTGTTGGAAGTCATAACGATTCTATATCAGGTTATGAACCATACTTGGCACAGTTGTTGGAAGTCATAACAAAACATTTCATGCTAAATTTCAGGGTAAAAGCCATTTTAGACTGTACATGGCATACGCAAAATTCCAGCCAAATCAGATAATATTTGCGCCCTCTATAGGCTCAAGAGGTCAAGATCCCCGATCGGTTTATACATCAACAATCAGGTTATGGACCGATTTAAATCGATTTAGCACAGTTGGTGGAAGTCAACCCAAAACCGGTGAAGATATTGTACGCCTCCAGGGAACTTTTTTCTAGAGATTTGTGAGCACTATACAGCAAAAATAGAATTTCGATAATCGGACCATAAATGAATATATGGCATTAACAAATTTTCGAAATACCGAGGTGACCAACTTTGGGGGCCTGCCAAAATCTCGCTGATACCTCAGCTCTAACCATTTCACCATTTTAAATTTCAAGGTTATATCTCTACCCGTTCTCACACGGTATACTTTTACAAGTTTTTTTTTTATTTTCTCCCACTGTGCGTTGATGGCCAGATTTTATTCACCTTTGAGCGCCACAAGCTTTTTCTGTTATTGCAGGCATCTGCGATAAACAACAACTTATCCAGCGATGTATGTATAGCCTGAAAAGGTATATTTACCATAAATAGAGTCTAAAGGTTAGCCTGTCCACCAATTGTGCTGGGTTCGAATCCTGGCGAGTACATCAAAAACAAGTTTCTGCTTTTGTTAACCCTTTTTAATGGTGGCCACATTTGTCAAGTACTTTGCCATGTAAAAACTTCTTCCCAAAAAGATGTCACACTATGGCATGCCGTTCGGACTCGGCCACAAGTGGCCTCTTATCACTAAGCTTAAACTTGAATCGGACAGCACTTAGAAGTATGTGAGACGTTTTCCCCTGTTCCTTAATGAAATGTTTATGGGGAAAATTTACTATGGCGTCCTTTATTACATGCGACGCAATTTCGATGACTTGCCCTCACTTGAAAATTCTGGTATTTTGTTTTCCTTTCATTTCCGCCATCCCCCTTCATTCGTTGATATATCACCAATAAATATGTCAATCAATGAAATTGCCCAAAACCAATAACAAAAAAGTACAGCTTGCCGTATTTCATTTTAATTACATTCTCAGTATAGATAAATCCCCCCCCCCCCCCCCAAAAAAAAGTGTAGCAGAATATGGGGGATGATATGTGAAATGAAAAATAAAATTATGTTACTCACGTACTGGGTCTTAATTACAATTCGAAGATCCCCATCAAGTGACAATATTCCCGAAGGAATGTAAACACCATCAATATCATGATGGAGATGACAACAATAATAAATACAAAAGTAAATAATTCATATTTTTGTTGCTGTTCTAGTTTTTATAGCCTCCACCATAGGATGGGGGTATACTAATTTCGTCATTCTGTTTGTAGCAACTCGAAATATGCATCTAACACTCCATACAGTATAAATATTCTGGATCGTGGTGACATTTAAAGTCGAACTAGTCATGCCCGTCCGTCTGTCCGTCCATCCGTCCGTCCGTCTGTCTGTCGAAAGCATGCAAACTTTTGAAGGAGTAAAGCTAGCCGCTTGAAATTTTGCACAAATACTTTTTATTAGTGTAGGTCGGTTGGGATTGTAATTGGGCCAAATCGGTCCATGTTTTGATATAGCCGCCATATAAACCGATCTTGGGTCTTGACTTCTTGAGCCTCTAGAGGGCGCAATTCTCGTCCGTTTTATGGTTTTATGGTATGGTTTAAATCGGTTCATAACCTGATATAGCTGCCATATAAACCGATCTGGGGTCTTGACTTCTTGAGCCTCTAGAGAGCGCAATTTTCATCCGGTTTGGCTGAAATTTAGCATGAGGTGTTTTGGTATCACTTCCAACAACTGTGCTCAGTACGATCCAAACCGGTCCATGTTTAATATAGCTACCATATAATCCGATCTTGACTTCTTGAGCCTCTAGAGGGCGAAATTCTCGTCCGATTTGACTGAAATGTGGCACTTAGTGTTTTGGTATCACTTCCAACAACTGCGCTAACTATGGTTTAAATCGGTACGTAACAATTGTGCTAATTATGGTTTAAATCGGTTCATAACCTGATATAGCTGCCATATAAACCGATCTTGGATCTTAACTTATTGAGTCGCTAGAGGGCGCTTTGGCTGAAATTTTTCACGGGGTGTTTTGGTATCACTTCCAACAACTGGGTATGGCGCAAATCGGTACATAACCTGATATAGCTGCCATATAACCCGATCTTGGGTCTTGACTTCTTGAGCCTCTAGAGGGCGCAATTCTCGTCCGATTTGACTTAAATTTGGCATGAGGTGTTTCGTTGTGACTTCCAATAACTGTGCTAAGTATGGCGCAAATCGGTACATAACAACTGTGCTAAGTATGGTGCAAATCAGTTCATAACCTGATATAGCTGCCATATAAACCGATCTAGGGTCTTGACTTCTTGAGCCTATAGAGGGCGCAATTCTTATCCGATTTGACTGAAATTTTGCATGAGGTGTTTTGTTGTGACTTTCAATAACTGTGCTCAGTATGGCGCATATAGGTACATAACCTGATATAGCTGCCGTATAAACTGATCTGGGATCTTAACTTCTTGAGCCTCTAGAGGGCGAAATTCTCGTCCGATTTAACTGAAATTTGGCATGAGGTGTTTTGTTGTGACTTCCAACAACTGTGCTAAGTATGGCGCAAATCGGTACATAACAACTGTGCTAAGTATGGTTCAAATCGGTTCATAACCTGATATAGCTGCCATATAAACCGATCTAGGGTCTTGACTTCTTGAGCCTATAGAGGGCGCAATTCTTATCCGATTTGACTGAAATTTTGCATGATGTGTTTTGTTGTGACTTCCAATAACTGTGCTAGGTATGGCGCAAATAGGTACATAACCTGATATAGCTGCCATATAACCCGATCTTGGGTTTTGACTTCTTGAGCCTCTAGAGTGCGCAATTCTCATCCGATTTGACTGAAATTTTGCACGTAGTGTTTCGATATCACTTCCAACAACTGTGCTAAGTATGGCGCAGAACGGTACGTTACCTGATATAGCTGCCATATAAACCGATCAGGGATCTTGACTTCTTGCGCCTCTAGAGGGCGAAATTCTCATCCGATTTGTTAGAAATTTTGTACAATGGCTTCTCCCATGACCTTCAACATACGTGTGCAATATGGTCTGAATCGATCTATAGCTTGATACAGCTCCCATATAAACCGATCTCCTGATATTGCTTGTTGAGCCCCGAATGGGACTATAACTTGATATTGCTCCTCTTCCTTCTCCTAAATCCTTAATCATTATTCTTTGTTTACCTAAAAAGAGATACTGCGCAAAGAACTCGACAGATGCGATCCATGGTTTAGGGTATATAAGATTCGGCCCGGCCGAACTTGGCACGCTGTTACTTGTTTTTTTTTTTCAACAACGACAACCAACTGATGACATTGGCAAATTGAGGCAAATAGGCAAACATAGCAAAAGTGTGCATATGTATTTGTTATAAATATATAACTATAGCTATGTGTATGTGTGTTGCTTTTAGTGTAAGTATGTGCACAACTTAAAGCAATTCCTTTATCCTTCATGTGTATGTATGTCATATCTTTAGCGCTGAAGGTCCTTGTTTTTGAGCTTAATACTCTGTTAATGAAAAGGTTCCTTAGGAAATCTGTAGCCGGTAAAATGCTTAAGGAAAGTGTGAGTATTCTTTGCGGTATTCACCAAACGAAAGGAAGTGTCTACCGACTTTCATCATCTTGTTTGAGGTCGGAAGTTTTGCCATAATAATCAAGACATACACAGCTACTTGTCAGCACTCATACGCACACACTTGCTGCTCATACATTTACATCTATGATTTTTCGTCCTTGTACTTGTATGTGTCGTCTAGGGCATATTTCTAAACAATTCAATTAAATAGTCATTAAAAGCATTGCCTGCGAAACCACATATTTCCATATGGAGTAGCTGTATGTAGATGTCAGTTGGGCACAGTGGGGGAAAAATTTTTAAAAATTAAAATTTTAGTTTTAAATTGGTTTTTCATAATTTTATGAAAATTACTTTCATGCCTTTAGGGATATACGAGCTCACAATTTATTGACCCCATTTTTAAGTTCACTCATTGCAAGTTCATTACTTTACCAGACGTTCAAATCAGGAAATCCGGCCAGTAGCATGCATGCGATGATTAATTTAAGTCATACTATGTTCCTTGTTTAAGGTTTTTGACTTCAAACAAATGTTTTGTGATAAAACAAAACATTTTTGCGTTTTAGGTTCACTTGCTTGATAAAAAAAAAAACAAAAAAATGTAAGCATTGAAAAAAACTTTTGCCACTGACATTGACCTCAAACAAATGTTTGTTGGCGGCGAAGTGATAGCGCAGGCAGGCGTCAAAACATGAACTCGAGCTAAGCCTTTTGGTGGTATAACTGAAAAGTCAATGACAAAGCGATGACAAAGCACGGACTTTAACAGGATGTTCAGCACTTATTTTTTATTTTTGCTTATAGGATGTGCTGCAATGTTTTCGTTTTTCAAAGCTCTTTGTTGTTATTCGTCGTTTTTTTTTTTCATTTGTATTTTCCCATTGATTTTTTTTTTATAATTTTTGGTGACAGCTCGTGTTTGGCTCTGGCGATAAGTGCATCATCCATATAGTATTTTCCTGGTTTCGTTTCTTTTTTTTTTTTTTTTTGCCAATGGCATACAAAAGAAATTATGACACACATAACAAAATGTTGATTCCATTGGCTTTCATCGTTTACAAGTTCACTGCAGCCGATAAGAAAATGTGTCGAGGTGTTTAATACCTCTCTAATAGTAAATGAGGCATAGCCGTCGCCCGGCTTTAAATGCTACTCAAAGCGGCATTTGTTTTTAATTGGTTTTTCTTATCATGTATGTGCAAATTTGCTTAGCAATTATAAAACGAAATGAAACAAGCAAGAGTGTGCTAAGTTCGGCTGGGTCGAATCTTAAATACCCTCCACCATGGATCGCATTTGTCGAGTTCTATGCGCGATATCTGTTTTTAGGCAAACAAGGAATATTGAATAAAAACTGTTATGCTATTGGAGCTATATCAAGTTTTAGTCCGATTTGGATCACAAATGAATGCTGATCATTGTAGAAGTCTTTCTCAGTTCATTCGGATAAGAATTGTGCCTTGTAGGGGCTCAAGAAGCAAAATTAGGAGAGAGGTTTATATGGGAACTGTATCAAGCTATTGATCGATTCAGACCATATTCGACACATATGTTGAAGGTCATAAGAGAAGACGTTGTACAAAATGTCAGCCAAATCAGATGACAATTGCGCCCTCTAGAGGCTCAAGAAGCCAATATCACATATCGGTTTATATGGCAGCTATATCAGGTTATGTACCGATATGAATCATACTTAACACAGTTGTTGGAAGTGATACCATAACACTACATGCAAATTTTCAATCAAATCGGACGAGAATTGCGCCCTCTAAAGGCTCAAGAAGTCAAGACCCAAGATCGGTTTATAAGGCAGCTATATCAAAACATGGACCGATTTGAACCATACTTAGCGCAATTGTTGGAAGTCATAACAAAACACCTCATGCAAAATTTCAGTCAAATCGGACGAGAATTGCGCCCTCTAGAGGTTCATGAAGTCACGACCCAAGATCGGTTTATATGGCAGCTATATCAAAACATGGACCGATTTGAACCATACGTAGCGCAGTTGTTGAAAGTGATACCAAAACACCCCGTGCAAAATTCCAGTCAAATCGGACGAGAATTGCGCCCTCTAGAGGCTCAAGAAGTCAAGACCCCCGATCGGTTTTTATGGCAGCTATATCAGGTTATGGACCTATTTCAACCATACAACCATCACAGTTGTTGGAAGTTATAACAAAACACCTCATGCTAAATTTCAGTCAAATCGGACGAGAATTGCGCCCTCTAGAGGTTCAAGAAGTCAAGACCCAAGAACGGTTTATATGGCAGCTATATTAGGTTATGAACCGATTTGAACCATACCTAGCACAGTTGTTGGAAGTAATACCAAAACACTACATGCAAAATTTCAGCCAAATCGGACGAGAATTGCGCCCGCTAGAGGCTCAAGAAGTCAAGACCCAAGATCCGTTTATATGGCAGCTATATCAAAACATGGACCGATATGAACCATACTTAGCGCAGTTGTTGGAAGTGATACCAAAAACGCCCCTTGCTAAATTTCAGTCAAATCGGACGAAAATTGCGCTCTCTAGAGGCTAAAGAAATCAAGACCCAAGATCGGTTTATATGGCAGCTATATCAAAACATGGACCGATTTGGCCCATTTACAATACCAACCGACCTACACCAATAGAAAGTATTTGCGCAGAATTTCAAGCGGCTAGTTTTACTCCTTTGGAAGTTAGCGTGCTTTCGACAGACAGACGGACGGACAGACGGACGGAGTCAAGAAGTCAAGACCCAAGATCGGTTTATATGGCACCTATATCAAAACATGGACGGATTTGGCCCATTTACTATCCCAACCGACGTACACTTATAAAAAGTATTTCTGCAAAATTTTGAGCGGCTAGCTTTACTCCTTCGTAAGTTAGCGTGCTTTCGACATACAGACGGACGGACAGACGCACAGACATGGCTAGATCGACTTAGAATGACATGACGATCAAGAATATCTATACTTTATGGGGTCTCAGACACATATTTCAAGGTGTTACAAACAGAATGACGAAATTAGTATACCCCCATCCTATGGTGGAGGGTATAAAAATTTAATTCACTCACGTAGGATAGCTACGATAGTGGTATCCATTAGGCGGTTAACGATCTTCGTCTGTTTCCATTGGAGCGGCAAATCTAAAGCCAGGGATTAGGCTTAAAATGGACTACAAATAGCCAACAGCTGCGATGGTGGTATCAGGCATGGTGTCTGCTACTGCAACCTCGACGGGTGGAGCGGCTGCCCAAGGCTTCACTAGCCGACAGACGACTGGTCACCAGGGGCTTTTGACGAAGACACCTGGTTCGAATCTTAAGGACAAGGACGAACCTATTCTATCTTCACAATGCCTATAATTGCCTTGGCCATCGGACTTTCCGGCAAACCAGCACTCTCCAGCACCAGAGGTTGCAATAGCAAAAGGGGCATCGCTCTTAGGTTTATTGAGAGGCTTGGTGCGAATGATCCTAAGACTCTCACTAATGAGGAGAGAGACTCCCTAACTTGGGCTCGGGGATTCGCTGCACAGTCTATCCCAAAGACTATACGTCTAGATTCGGAAACTGCATCGCATTCAGCCAAGAGGCTGCGGTCACCTGGAGGGCATCCCATGCCTAAAAGAACTTGGGCGAACAATAGTAAGATGGGTCCAAGAACCTTTGCTAATATCGCTAGAGACAGTTTGGTGATGACAGTTTTCGACAAGGAAGAAGAACAGGGCTGCATAGCTAGGAATATCCGATATCCGATATCCTTGCGGAATTTCCTGGTGCTTCTCCAGTTTCTGACGATGCAGGCTGGTATGGGGGGTCCGATACAGACTTATTGCCTTCGGGGATCGATCAATTGAGGTGCATCGTTGTGCGCTAAAAAGGATTGGGGAGATCTGACCAGGTGCAGCACTAGATTAAGTCAAGAAGGAAGATATTCCTTCTCAACCAATGGCGCATGCTTGAATACCAAGGTTTCCCTCAGATCATGAATCCATACTTGGAAGACTAAGGGAATGTAATCCCAATCTTTCAACCACCGACTGGAATATTGATAGATTGGATGAGGTTGATGTTGACTGGAGGAGGCCAACGTAGCGCAGAGGTTAGCATGTCCGCCTATGACGCTGAACGCTTGGGTTCGAATCCTGGCAAGACCATCAAAAAATTTTTCAGCGGTGATTTTCCCCTCCTAATGCTGGCAACATTTTTGAGGCACTATGCCATGTAAAACTTCTCTCCCATGAGGTGTCGCACTGCGGCAGACCGTTTGGACTCGGCTATTAAAAGGAGGCCTCTTATCATTGAGCTTAAATTTGAATCGGACTGCACTCATTGATATATGGGAAGTTTGCTCCTGTTCCTTAGTGGAATGTTCATGGGCAAAATTTGCAATTTGCTTTTGATGTTGACTGGAGTTATGTAGTATCCATACTAAACTCCGGCTGTCTCGCAGACCTCAACAAGTCTGAAGGAGTTCCACTTAAGGTTCTCCCTTCTTTGAGAACCTGTCTGATTTAGCAAGCGACTGGAGGGCCGCCATACTTCCAAAAGGACCACCACATGGACATTTAGGTCGATGGAGACATCATGATTAGAATAAACAAGTAAAAGCGTGCTAAGTTCGGCCGGGCCGAATCTTATATACCCTCCACCATGGATCGCATATGTCGAGTTCTTTTCCCGGCATCTCTTCTTAGGCAAAAAAAGGATATAAGAAAAGATTTGCTCTGCTATTAGAGCGATATCAAGATATGGTCCGGTTTGGACCACAATTAAATTATATGTTGGAGACCTGTGTAAAATGTCAGTCAATTCGAATAAGAATTGCGCCCTTTGTGGGCTCAAGAAGTTAAATAGAGAGATCGATTTATATGGGAGCTATATCAGGCTATAAACCGATTCAGACCATAATAAACACGTATTTTAATGGTCATGAGAGAATCCGTCGTACAAAATTTCAGGCAAATCGGATAATAATTGCGACCTCTACAGGCTCAAGAAGTCAAGATCCCAGATCGGTTTATATGGCAGCTATATCAGGTTATGAACCGATTTGAACCATATTTAGCACAGTTGTTGGATATCATAACAAAATACTACGTGCCAAAATTCATTCAAATTGGATAAGAATTGCGCCCTCTAGAGGCTCAAGAAGTCAAGACCCAAGATCGGTTTATATGACAGCTATATCAGGTTATGGACCGATTTGAACCATACTTGGCACAGTTGTTGGATATCGTAACAAAACACGTCGTGCAAAATTTCATTCCAATCGGATAAGAATTGCGCACTCTAGAGGCTCAAGAAGTCAAGACCCAAGATCGGTTTATATGGCAGCTGTATCAGGTTATGGACCGATTTGAACCATACTTGGAACAGTTGTTGGATGTCATAACAAAACACGTCGTGCAAAATTTCATTCCAATCAGATAAGAATTGCGCACTCTAGAGGCTCAAGAAGTCAAGACCCAAGATCGGTTTATATGGCAGCTATATCAGGTTATGGACCGATTTGAACCATACTTATCACAGTTGTTGGATGTCATAACAAAACACGTCGTGCAAAATTTCATTCCAATCCGATAAGAATTGCGCACTCTAGAGGCTCAAGAAGTCAAGACCCAAGATCGGTTTATATGGCAGCTATATCAAAACATGGACCGATATGGCCCATTTACAATACCAACCGACCTACACTAATAAGAAGTATTTGTGCAAAATTTCAAGCGGCTAGCTTTACTCCTTCGGAAGTTAGCGTGCTTTCGACAGACAGACGGACGGACGGACGGACGGACAGACGGACGGACATGGCTAGATCGACATAAAATTTCACGACGATCAAGAATATATATACTTTATGGGGTCTCAGACGAATATTTCGAGTAGTTACAAACAGAATGACGAAATTAGTATACCCCCCATCTTATGGTGGAGGGTATAAAAAGTCAAATCGGGATATTGATTTAAAAGGCAGCTATATCACGTTATGCTACGATTTGAACCATATTTTGCAAGGATGTTGGAAGTCATCACAAAGCACTAAGAGCAAAGTAACAATCAAATCAGAAATTAATTGCCCCAGCGAGAGGCTCAAGAATCCAAATCGAGGGATCGGTTTATATGGGAGCTGTATATAAGCATTTGTGCAAAGTCTGTCCGTCGGTCTGTCCGTTTGTCTCCCCAATTATCTGCCTGTTCGTCTGTCTGTCTATCCGTTCGTGAATATCTCTCTAACTTCGGTTCGAGTGAAGCTAGCCGCTCCAGATTTTGCTGAAATGCTTCCTTTTGATGTAGGCCAGTTGGTGCTAGACCTCTACTGGCTCGGTAGTTGAGGTGTTTTCCAAAGATGGATGGACGGATGAACTTAAAGACGGACAGACAGATATATGGACAGACAAACGGATGAACCAGCGAATAGAGCTTGATCGACTAAATATCATAACAATCAAAAATATAAATATTTTTTCTTCTTCATTTCTTAAAGGTGTTACAAACGGAATGACTACATTACTATTTCCCCATTCTATGGTGGTGGGTATAAAAACACTTAATAATAGCAGCGGCATAAACGATTAGTACTGCTTAGATTTACACTGGCAACAATAGTTTCTTAGATAAGCCAAAGGAAATTCCCAGTGTCACTAAAAGGCTGATTTCAAATTTCATTAATAAAAATATAACTATAATACATTGAATAACATGATATTGAAAAAGTGTGGGAATCACATTTTGCTTTTTTGTGATTCAAATAGAGAAGTTCAAAACAAATAAAAGCAAGTAAAAAAGGGTCAAGTTCAGCCGTGCCGAACTTTTGATACCCACCACCATTTGTAAATTATTGGGTTGCCCAAAAAGTAATTGCGGATTGTTATAACTATCCTCTTTTGTAACAACTCCACTACCATATCCATAGTCATATGCAAATGGAGGCTGGTCTGGCTCATATTTGATTCAGGTCCCGAGAACTCTTATACAAGTCCCAGTTTTAGCGAAATCAGGCGACATATCCGCTTTTTATGGGATTTAGACCCGAAATTGGAAGATTGGCCTATATGACAGCCATACCTAGATATAGTTTGATCTGGACCATATGCTGGTCGGATGACGGGAGGTTTAATAAAACTCAGTGTGTCCAATTCCAGCGAAATCGGGTAATAAATGCAGCTTTTATTGGCCGTAGATCCGAAGTTAGAAGATCGTTCTATATGGCAGCTTAAGCCCATAAAAGCTGCAATAACTATCCGATTTCTCTGAAATTTTAAATAGTGAGTTGATTAAAGCCTCCCAACATCCGACTCCAATATGGTTCAGATTGGTCTATATTATATATATCTGAATATAGACCAATCTGAACCATATTTGAGTCGGATGTTGGGAGGCTTTAATCAACTCACTATTTAAAATTTCAGAGAAATCGGATAATTATTGCAGCTTTTATGGGCTTAAAACCCTAAATCCGCAGATCGGTCTATATGGCAGCTATATCTAAATAAAATCCGATCTGAAAGATATTTGAGACGAATGTCGGGAAGCTTAAAACGAATGTCGGGAAGCTTCTAACTGC